>NC_067400.1:621665464-621964661 GCF_016432865.1 Antechinus flavipes
AATATATGATAAAATATAACATAACATGATATAATATAAAATGTTGTGATATGATGTAATAGAATATATCATATAATTTCATATAAATAATATCAAATATAATACATAATAATAAAATAGAATATAAAACATTACAAAATAATATAGTATAATATAACAGATTCAATATAATATACTAAATATAATATGATATGATGTGATAGGATATAATATAATGTAATATAGTATCTCAATTTTCTATTGAATGGTAACATAACATATTATTATAGAATATATAATATATGATAATATATTTTAATACATGGTAATATATGTTAGAGTTCAAATGTTGGAGTTCTTGTTCTTCTCAAGGCACAGCCGGTTTAGAGGCTTAGAGCCCTTCGGATGTCTCCAAATCCAAAGGTTCTGTCCTTCAGCCTCTGCCTCTGCTTTCTTCAGCCTCCAACCAACACAGAGATGGAATGTCTCTCTTGTCTCCTTCTGGGGAGCCCAGCCACCAACTACAGTGGTGTGAGATGAAGATGAATCTGGTTGTCCACTGAACTCTCCACTTGTAGCTTTATCCTCTGAAAACCCTTCGTCTGCCACCAGAGTCGCCCCTCTCGAGTCCAGCTGAACTCTCTTCTGCGAGCAGCCAGCCAAGAGAGACATTCCATCTCTGTGTTGGTTGGAGGCTGAAGAAAGCAGAGGCAGAGGCTGAAGGACAGAACCTTTGGATTTGGAGACATCCAAAGGGCTCTAAGCCTGTGCCTTGAGAAGAACAAGAACTCCAACATTTGAACTCTAACAATATATATTAATATGATTGACTCTAGCATTATATAACATATAATACAATACAATATAATAGGATATGATATATCAGAATTTCATATAGTATGATAATATAACATTATATTATAATATAACAAATGGATCTATCATATATCATAATTTAAAAAGTTTGCAGTGTAAAAAATTTTAAAATAGTATACTTTTAAATGATGTGACTGTTTTTTTTTTTTTTTATTGAAGAGGCAATTTGTTCATATTTGCCCAGATTTTGGCTCTCAGCAAGAAAGCCCAGGAATATTCCGGACTGCAGCTGTTACAACTGATGGCCCTATGCTCACTATCAATACAAATGTCATGCCATTGAAAGGGTTGGTAGACACAGGTCCAGATGGTACAGTCATTAGAGGTGCTAGCTGGCTCTGTCACTGGCAAACGATTAAAGCAGACAGGTATACGTCTGGAGTAGGGGGACCAAGAGCAGCAGAAGTTAGTGCTGCCTCTATGAGATGGACATTTGAAGGTGAAATAGAAGTTTTTACTCCTTTTGTAGTTGAAAAGATCCCCACCAATCTTTGGGGAAATGTAGAGAGCTGCAACTCTGGAGAAGTATACTAGAAACAATGTGTTACCTCAGTGGAATTGATGAGATGATGGGTCTCTAGTTCACATATGTACTTAGTACTTAACATGGTGGTGTGATGGTTTTCTAACTTCACATATAATCAGTATGCTGTAAAGATGAAATTAGAATAAGGTATATAAAGTTTAAGAAGGACTGGAAGATGGACATTCTATCTGTGACCTACCTTGTGGTGGCTCTCCTGCTTCCTGCACTAAGATCAGACTGGGTCAGAATAAAGAATCTACACTCTATTCTTGACCATTCTCGTGGTATCTATCCTGCGAAGACCAAGTCCTGTCCAAAGGACCTCCAGAAAATTACATTACAGGGAAGAGCCATCTTACAGCAGTAGGGATTACAAATGAGTTCTTCTGCTTTTTAAGCAGGGCTACTGTTGAAGGTCTGCCAACACTTTTACCTGTTCCTATCCAATGGAAAACTGATACACCAGCGTGTGTAGAACAGTGGCCCTTATCTAGTGATAAAATTCAGGCCTTATTAGATATTGTACAGGAGCAACTTGACCAAGGACACTTACAACCTTCTCTAAGTCTCATGTCTTCCCCATCATCAACAAACGCTCACTTGATCATTCAACCTGCACGAATTCTCATTCTCTCTATCTTCTTTCCTTTGTAGTGAGACTTCTCAAAAAACCAGACTACAATGGATGCCTCCCCTTTCTCTCTTCTCATTCTCTTCTTATGCCCTTACCATCAGGCTTCTGACTCTATCATTCCATCAAAAGTGCTGTTTTAAAGACACCATGATCTCTTAGCGGCCAAATCTAATGTCCTTTTCTCTGTCCTCATTCTCACTGCCTTTGACTCTGTTGATTACCCTCTTGATACTCATTTCTTTCTGGATTTTTGAGGCTATCTGCACGTGCGCACGCGCTCGTGTGTGTGTGTATATGTGTGTCTGAATCTCTTTTTCTCTTTTTGTGTTCCTATGTCTGTGTGTCCTTTTCTGTGTCTCTATCTGTCCCTCTGTGCATCTCTCTGTATCTCTGTTTCTGCCTTTATCTCTCAATCTGTGTGTCCCTATCTCTGTTTATGTGTCCCTGTCTCTCTGTGTGTCTCTGTTTCTTGATCCCCATAACAGGAAAGAGCTAACAAACTACTGGTTTGAATTCAAGATAATTTCAGCACTTTTATTAAGTTATTAAAATGAGTCAGGGACCATGCTAAACTCTATAGATTCAAAAAAAGGGACAAACCATGGCCCCTGCCCTTAGGAGCTTAAGATTCTAATTGGGGATTCAGCACTCTGGTTGCAACGTGCATGGAAGATTAGAACTAGCAGAATTATAGAAGATTATAGGTAGCAAGGTATTATAGACTGTCTCCAAGAGGATTTCTTTCTCCATTTACCTCCTTCTAGATCTCTAAGCATTGACCTCGGAACCTTTTTACCTATTGATCTCTTTCATATAGCTCTCTCTACTCCAGCATCATGTCCTGGGACAGTTTTAAGTGAACTAGAGGAAGGGACATTTGGGGGAAAATTCTCACCCTCTTGTGCCTTGAGACACAGTCATAACAGAGAGCACTGTGAAAGAAAGCTTCTCCTTCCATAAATTACATCAGTTCCCACTCCACTAGTGATTTCATCCATACTTTTACAGAAGGAGAGGCAGCTTCTTTGAGCCGACTCCCCCATTCGACCTGCGTGCAACACTAACTGTCTCCTAGGGTTCCTAGGCTGCCCAGTTCATGTGCTTCTTCCAAATCCCTCCCCTGCCTTCAAGCCTGCCCCCGAGACCCACCAAGGGAGAGAAGGGCTACATTGGTGGATTACATGCTGGACTGTCAGTTCTGATATGAGTTATGAGAAGGTAAGGTGGGACCTGAGCCAGTAGCCAAGTTCAGGATGTGGTAGCCAGAGCTTCTATCTCCTCCCTCTGAAAATTAAATTGCCCAACTAGTCCCCCCTGCAAAAAAAAATAGAGAGTTTGGGAATGATTTCAATTCCATAAATTATTCTGACTCTCAGTGATGTCTTTCCTTGCTACTTCCCCCCAGTCTTTTGCCCAGGCATTCTGAGATTTTTCTCAGGAGCACTTAGGAGAGAGAACGGGGTATTTGGAATTGGGAATCCACACTGGGCCACCACCTTGCTGCAGAATCGTTGGCCACCTCCTGCACTTCTAAAAATTTAGGTGTCCAAACCATAAGGTTTTTGACCGGATTTGATAAGATGGACTCAACTTTTCGGTCCTATCTTGACCTTTCTCTATCCTTCTGTCCGCACTGGTCACAGACCTCCTACCTAGTTGCTTCTTGCTGGAATCATTGTGGAAAGAAAGTTGCACTTGCAATCAGAATGAACTGAATTCCCTTCCTCCTCAGACAGCTGTGTAACCTGGGCCAAAGTGCTTCAGACCTGTCTGCCTCAGTTTCTTTATTTTCCGAATGGATTAATAATAGCACCTGCTCCTAGGGCTATTGGGAGGACCAAATGAGTTCATGTAAGTGAAGTACTCAATGATTCTTAAAGCTCTGTAGACATTATTTCTATTATAACCAATTAAGTGCAATCCAGCAGATTCCAAATTCACCCCAAAAAGTGTCATTCATGGTTTGATCTCAGCTTACACAGAGGCCTGCTGAGAAATTCCCCAGACTTTAGCCCTGGGCCCTGGGTCACCTGATTTTTGAGTCAGGAACATTTCAGTTCCATTTTAGGAACAACTGATGGCAGTTTTCTCAATCTGGAGATTGCTCTCACTGGCATGGAGAGTTTACTCAAAGAATTAAAAGAAAAGTCTCAAAGGCTTTAAGTTTTTGATCTCTGTCTCTGTCTCTCTGTCTCTCTGTCTCTCTGTCTCTCTCTCTCTCTTTGTCTTTGTCTCCGTCTCTGTGTCTCTCTTTCCCTCTTACTCTCTAATCTGATGTGTTGGCAATTCATTACCCTTGGAAAATTGAGGTTTTTAGTCTTCTATAGGTATCATATTTTAATGGGAAATATACTTGATTTTTGTAATTAAGAATATATGCTTAGAAAATGCATGAAAAGAAATTAAAAGTGTAATTATTTTATAGATAATATAATTATTATAAATAATTAAAATAATATAATTATTTTAAATACAGTACAAAACAACATAATAAAGTAGATTAGATTAGATTGTAATATATCACAGAATTTCTTATAAAATGATAATATAACATAATATAATATAAAATAGAATATATCATATATAAATATACACAATAATACACTATGACATGATATGATATATTATGATATATCATAGAATTTATTATAGAATGATGATATAGCATATACCATATACTAATATGATATAATATAAAATAATATTATAATATGTAACATAATGTATTATAATAGAATACAATATAATATAATAAAATATATTGTAAAATTTCATATAAAATGATATTATAGCATATCATAATCTAATAATAAAAGATATCATATCTAATAATATGAAAATCTTACAATGTAAAATAATAAAATATAGTATCCTATGATATAATGTGATATATCATATATCATATATATAATAATATAGGATATTATAATAGAATATATCATATATCACGATATATACTAATGAATGTAATACAAAATAATATAATATATGAAAGAATTACTTATATAATGGTAATATACACATTATAACATAATATAATCATATATTATATAATAATATAATATATCATACAATTTCAGATACAATGATAATATAACATATTATAATATAATGTAATAATAGTATATATCACATATATTTTGAAACAATAAAATAATAAAATATATAATATGTAACATCATGTTATATAACATCATATAATAAATATAATATGATATAATATAATAAATATAATACACTATAATATAATGTAATATGAATATGATAAGATATAATATAATATATCATAGAATTTCAAATGTATTTTTTCACTTGAAAAAAATCTTTCTCATCTGGATGTGCCATCCAGAGTGTTGTTCAGTTGTATCTGAAAGCCAAGATCTACTCCCAAGCTACATGGGACATGTGTGGAAAGCTTACTTTGGACTTCACTTAAGGCAGCATAGCTATTCCCAGGTGTAGGAAAGAAATCGACTTTTCCTTCTTTATAATATGTGCTTCTTCCCCCTCCTCCCATGAAACTCCCAGAGAAAAGCAGAAGAGAAACAGGAACAAAGGGGTAGAGACACTTATAAAATTACAGTGTGGTCATGTGCCAAGCGAAGTGCTTCTGCCTCTCACCTCAGCAACCTGGCTGGCTCCTGATGATGGGAAGACTGCAGATGTGGAGTATTGTAGAGGGTTGGACCTCTGAAAGGTACAGTTACTGATACAGGCTTGCAGCAGAGCACTTGAGGCTAATTATGTGCTCAATGTGAGGTCATGGTTCTCTATGATATGGTAATGTTATGGCTCTCCCCACAATTGGAGCTTGCTGAATGTGGTGTGGTGAGGTAATTGTAAGCAAGGATTTGGAGGATGGTGGGAAAGGGTCTCTCTACCACAGCATGCTGAGGAGAGAGGACTTCAGGCTCTAGACTCCATAGTACAAGAATCATGTTTGGGAAGCCCAAGGGTAGCTTGCCTGCCTCCTTCACTTCTCCTCCTAAAGATCAAGGACTTTGATTGATCCCCACTCTGAATGCTCCTGAGCCCCTCCCCCCTCCCCAAAGCTAGCCCGGATATAATATATTGCTGCTAAATTGGACTAAGGATCCGTATGCAACTCGATCTTAATTTCAGTGAAGAAGTCCCTGTGACCTGGAAATAGGGTGAATATTATAACAGAGGGCTAAAATAGTAACTTTCATTTTCTACCTGAAATGGGGCAGACACTTGGAAAAGAGCCTCCCCCACTCCCACCCCCACCCCAAGGGAGGTCACTAGAAACATACTTATGTTAATAAGGAGGCAAGGTCATTGTCCAATGGATAAATGATTAAAGGATATGAACAAACCGTTCTCAGATGAAGAAATTGAAACTAATTCTAACCATTTCAAAAGATGCTCCAAGTCATTATTAATCAGAGAAATGCAAATTTTCATTTCATCTAAGGGAGGAGGGGAAGGGGAGAAAGTGGGAGGAAGGGAGAGAGAGGCCGACCTTTATTGGCGAGTTGTTGGAAGCCCGCAGGCAGACCAAGGGAAATGAGAGGGGTCTCCTGTAAGGAGGGGGAGGTGCACTTGATGACGTGGGCGGAGGCAGCCAGCTCCTCTATATAAAGAGAGGCTCGGAGGGAAAGCGCTCATTTGGCAGCTAGCCACAGAGCCTTGTGGAAGCTCGCTGTCCCTGGCCTCCCGGCCTTAGAAGAACTCCTCCTTGTCAGGCTGCTCGTGACCCGCGGCGGACCTAGAGATTGCCGCCACTTTCCCTGAGTCGGAGAACCATCCAGCGAGCCAGCGTGTCCCGGGGTGCTCAGGCAGTGTCTCCGTGCCCCCGGAAGCCAGCGGTTGGCAGGTAAGTCTCCCCAGAGAACGCGCGGGCGTCAGAAGCTTTGCTGCTGGGCCAGCCCCAAACGGGACTTGGCCGGTCCAGAAGCGCCGCTCCCCTCCGACAGCGCCGCTGCGTCCTAAGGCTGCCATGCCCGTGGCCAAGAAGGCCCAAAGTGGCAGGGCCGCGGGGCAGCGCCGTCCCTCCCGGCAGCCCCAACCGGACGGTGGCGGAGCTGAGAACGATCCCCCGCACCCCTGCGCTACCGACGCCCCGCAGGGCGCGGATCTCGGCCCTTCTCCTGTCACGGCTCATCCCTCCGAGCCGAACCGCTTGTCCGCAGCCGGGCACGCCCAGCCTCTGCTCCCCAGCTGCGGCGCCGCTTGCTCCGGAACACTCCAAGTCGTCCTCTGCAACCATTCCCTGTGGCTCACGTTCCATGGGCAGCAGAACGAAATGCTGCTCAAAAGGCCGGGCCGGGCCATGTTCCCCTCCCTGGCTTACCAAATCCGGGGCATGGAGCCCCGGGCCCGTTACCGCGTCTTTGTGGACATGGTGCGCACCGATCGGCATCACTGGCGCTATGAGAAGGCCCGGTGGGCTCCCTATGAACCCGAAGAGAGCAGCGTTCCCGGCAACCAGCTCTATCCGCACCCAGACTCCCCCAACACGGGCGCCCACTGGATGCAGCGAGAGGTCGCCTTTAAAACACTCAGGCTCACGAACGCGGAGCCCGCGGCCCAGAGCGCCAGCCGCGCCATCTGGCTCCAGTCTCAGCACAGGTACCGGCCCCGGCTCCACGTTGAAGAACTGGGCTGCGGAGACCAGGAAGCGCCGGCTGCGCCCTCCCGGAGCCACATCTTCTCCTTCCCCGAGACCGAGTTCATTGCCGTGACTGCTTATCGCAACCCTGAGATCATCCGCCTCAAAATCGACCACAATCCCTATGCTAGGGCCTTTCGGAGAGACGCCCCCTCGGCAAGAGGTTTGAGCGCTGGGCAACCGTCCGGACCAGCCGCCACCGACTCCTGTGCCGAAGCGGCTTTGGACCCCGCCGGCCGACGGCCATTGCTCCCAGAGGGTCGAGACCCGGACCGGGGAAGCTCTACCCCCGGCCAGGGGCTCCAGGGTCCCCAGCCACTCTGGGCCCAGGCCGCCGCCCTTCCCCCAAGCCTGCTGCCCCCCACTTCTGCAGCCGCAACACCTTCCCAAGACAGACGAGCGGCTACGGGGTCCGGAACGGGGGAGCCCGTGTCCCTGCTCCCAACCTCCCCGGGGCACAGACTGGACTGTCTCCAGTCCGGGCTCTCAAAGCCCCAGGAGCCCGCCCCCGGGGCCCGGGAACAGCCGCGGCTTCACAGGGAAACCTGCACTCGGGGGACCCAGACAGATTTCCCAGAGGCAGCCCGGGGGAAAAGAGCCCCGAAGAAGAGGCGTCAGTGTCCTGGTGGTTCAGGCAGCCCCACCATGTCCTCAGCGAGGACTCATGGACAAAGTCAGGCCCAGTGGCTTCCAGCTACAGAAGGCAGCGCCAACTCCTCCCCCGAAGCAGCGTCTGAGGACCCCGGAGACCTGCTGGTAAGAGAAGAGACCGTTGTGCAGGAGGGGGACAGCGCGATGCCCGCTGCCTGCTGGGCCATGCAGCAGCCCCAGCAGCCCCAGCAGCCCCAGCAGCCCCTGTCCTATGTCTTTGACTCCACTCCCAGCAGCAGCAGCAGCAATGGTCTAGCAACCTGGCAAGTTGTGGCCGTGAACCCCGGCCCGCAGCCCTGTACTGTTCCCCTTTCCGTGTTGTATGGCTCTGGCCAAGGGGATCTGCTCACCCTACTGCAGGCGCCCACATTCCCAGCAGCCCCCTCCCATGGCACCAGTGGGGAATGCCACCCATCTCTACCTCTGCAACCTGTCCTTGGAGCCCAAGAAGAGCCAAGTGATCAACAGCAAATCTGGGCCCATCTGACCCAGACAGAGCTGGAAGATTCAGCACAGGCTGAAAGAGCTCCCAAGAAGAAATGTTTATCTCCTCAGGCTTCAGGGAGGGATGATGGAGAAGCCCAGGACCAGCTTCTTACAGCTGCAGCATCCAGCCCCCACATCTTCTCAGGAGCAGCTTCTGAGGCCCCTGGACACCTGCTGGGTGTCCAAGAGGCTCCTACCTCGAAAAACATGAGTGGGATCCCTGTTCCCTGGAGTGCCTCCCAGCAATCCCAGCCACCATTGCACTCTCCCTTTCAGGCCACTCCCAATAGCAGCAACAGTAATGGCCTGGAAACCTTGCAAGTTGAGGACCTGAACGCTGATCTGCAGACTTCCACTGCTCCACTTGCAGCACCTTCTGGCTCCAATCCAGATAATTTGCTTGACTTACTGCAGGTGCTCACATTCCCAGTAGAACCCTCCCAGGGCATCAGTGGGGACTGCCACCCATCCCAACCTCTGCACCCTGTCCTTGGAACCCAAGAAGAGCCAAGTGTTCAAGAGCAAATCTGGGCCCATTTGACCCAGACTGAACTGGAAGATTCAGCACTGGCTGAAAGAGCTCCCAAGAAGAGACGTTTATCTCCTCAGGCTCCAGGGAGGGATGATGGAGAAGCCCAGGACCAGCTTCTTACAGCTGCAGCATCCAGCCCCCACATCTCAGTAGCAGCTTCTGAGGACCCTGGCCACCTGCTGGGTGTCCAGGAGGCTCCTACCTCAAATAACAGCAGTGGGATCCCTGTTCTCTGGAGTGGCTCCCAGCAGTCCCAGTCACCCCTGCATTCTCTCTTTCAATCCACTCCCTGCAGCAGCGATACCAGGAGCCTGCCAAGATTGGAAGATGTGGCCATGGCGCCCTCCACTTCTCCACTTGCCATGCCTTATGAGCCCAGTCCCGAGGAGGATCTGTTCTCCCTACTGGAGGCGTCCGGCTGTCTCTCAGAAACCTCTCAGGGGACCAGTAGCGACTGTCTCCCCTCTGTGCCCTTCAATCCAATGAATCCTGTCCCCGGAGCCCAAGAAAGTCAAAGTCTTCAACAGGAAATCTGGACCTCTCTCACAGAGACGGTCTCAGAAGATTCACCCGAGGCTCCAAGAACTTCGGAGACGGCACCTTTCTCTCACAATGATTACAGCGGCCAGGGGTCTCCTTTCACCATCCCAGACTTTTCCTGGGATTCCCTCTTCTAAGGAAGAGTAGCCCCTTGGACACCTAGCCTGTCTAGAAACACACACAAGCACACACAGGCACATGCAACCACACACACATGCTCACAGACACATCCACTCACACGCGCCCACTCACAAAGGCAAGGAGACACTCACACACATGTCAACTGGCAGCCAGGAAAGAAGCATTCCTTTATACTCAAAGTGCAGGGGATGAGGGAGTGGGGAGTGCTGACCCCATGCCACGCACGGGAGAGCTGATGGGCCAGTTCTGGCTCAATCCACCTTGCCTGATGAATGATGCTCTGCCCAGAGAAGAGCACCATCTTGGGGAAAAATCATCTCTTTTCTCTTGATCCCACACAAGGCTGGATCTGGTGAATAGGAGACCCACAGCACCTTTACTTGGCAATTCCCTAGGTCTGGGCTTTCTTTTCTGTTTTCGTGAAAGGTTTTTAATTTTCAAAACCAATGCATAGACGATTTTTCCACATGAACCCTTGGAAAACCTTGCGTTTCAATCTCCTCTCCTTACTCTCACTCCCTCCATAGAAGACAATTTAGGCAATATATGTTAAATAGATGTCAATACCAATATATGCACACATGGATAAAATCACCTCGTTTCCCAAGAAAAATCAAATCAAAATTAAATAAAACTCAGAAAGAAAATACATTGCTAGCAAGCAACCTCAAACAGAATGAAAAAGCTATACATGATACAATACAATTATTATTATACAATGTATTATTGTACTACACAATAATATATTATAATACAATAAAATAGATGATCATTTCTAATCGAATGATAATATATCATGTTTTAATATAATAAAATAATATAATTAGAATAATGTAATATACATTATAATATATAATAAAATATATTATAGAATTTCTTATACAATGATAAAAATCATACTATAATATAATGTGATAATACAATATAACAAGTAAATAATATAAAATAAAATAAGGTTATGTAATATTATATTATAACCTATAGTAATATTCTATAACATATAATATAGCATATCATTGAATTTCTTATAAAATGATAATATAACATATTATGATAGCATATATCACATATAATAATATAAAATATAATAGAACACAATATAATATTAAATATTCTAATATGATATGATATATCATAAATCAAACCACTATATAACATACTATAATATAATATTACAATAGGAAATATCATATATGAATTTATAATAAAAAATAACATAATAGAATAAAATTCAATATCATATAATTTATAATATAATAGGTTATATCATGAAATTTCTTATACAATGATAATAGAAAATAATATAATTGAAGAGAAGATAATAAATTCTATATAATAATGCAATACATGATAAAAATACTTAATATTCTGATATAATATTATATAATATATCAATTATTCCTTATACAATGAAAAATTAACATATAATAATATAATATGATGATAGAACATATCATATAGAGTTAAATAATACAAAATAATATAGCAAATATAATGTGGTAAAATATACTAAGTATAATATGACATAATATAATAAATACAATATTATATATAATTATATTATATAATATATAATAAGATATATCATATATTTTAAAATGTAATACAATATATCATAGAATTTCCTTTAAAAAGAAATAGAACATATTATGAAAAATATATTAATAGAATATATCATCTATAAAAATATAAACAAATAAATGTAATATAATTTTATGATATATAATATGTAATGTATAATATATAATATAATATACTATAATAAAGAATTTCTTATTAAAAACACAACACATATTAATAAATTATAATAATAAATATAATATTAAAATTAAAAATAATAAAATCATATAATAGTAAATAATGCAAAATAATATCATATGATAAAAATGGAACAATATAATAAGTATAAAGTGATATAATGTGATAAATATAATATATAATATAATATTTCATAATATATAACATAAAATTCCATAATATTGTAATATATAATACAATACCTGAAAGAATTTCTCATACAGTGATAATATAATACATAATAATAGAATACATTATACTTAATAATATAAAATTGTATAATGTACCACATAATAAGATATCATAGAATTGCATAAAGAAAGATAAAATAACATGATAATATAATATATCATATACAATAATACAAAATAAAATTGATAAAATATTATGATTTGATTTCATATGTTGTTTGTATACAATGAAGTTTGTATACAATGATAATATTACATATAATAATGAGATATTAGAATATATAATACAATAATAATGTAAACTAACAAAATAGAGTACAAAATAAGTTAATAAAGTAGATTAGGTTAGATTATGATATATATCTTGTAATGTAATATCATAGAAAATCTTATAGAATTATAATATAACATAATATGATAGAATAAAAATATATCATATATAATAATATACAATAATATATTATGATATGATATGATATGATATAATGATATATGATTTCATTTAGAATGATGATATAGAATATACTTTATACAAATATTATATAATATGAAATAATATTATAATATAAAATATAAGGTATTATAGGAACATACAATATAATATACTAAAATATACCATAAAATTTCCTATAAAATGATATTATAGCATATCACAATATAATGATAAAAGATATCCTATTGAATAATATAAAATCTTACAATGTAAAACAATAAAATAAAATATGATATGATATGATGTAATATAATATATCATAGAATTTCATACATAATGATAATATAATATTGTATGATAGAATTTATCATATATCATTATAATAGCCAATGAATTTACTATAAAATAATATAATATATCAAAGAATTATTTATATATCATTAATATAACACATTATAATATATAATAATATAATATCTCATACAATTTCAGTTATAATGATAATGTAACATATTATAATATAATATAAGAATGGTATATATCACATGTTATAATATGAAAGAATAAAATATATCCTATCCTATTATGTAATATCATGTCATGTAACATCATATAATAAATATAATATGAAATAATATAATAAATATAATGCAGTATAATGTATTATGCAATAAGATATTATATAATATAATATATCATAGCATTTCATATACAATGATAATATAACATCATGCCATAAAATAATCAGATTATAAGATATATAATAATGTAAAATAAAAGAATAAAAAATATCATAAATTAATATGTTACAAAATATCATATATAATAAATATAATTTGATATAATATGATGAATCATGAATGTAGTATAGAATGATAATGTAACAGGTTTTAATAGAATATATCATATATAATAACATAAAATTTAAATATAATAAAACAATATAACACATTATATAATAGGATATATCATGGAATTTCATAGACAAACATAATAAAACCTTTCATAATATAATATAATAATATAATATATCATATGTACTAATAAACAGTATTAAATTATGATGTAATATAATGAAATTGAATGTGACTTCATATCTTATATGATGTGATATGATACGATATAATGTAATATACTATATTGAATTTTAGATACAATTATAATATAGCATCATTATAGAATATGTCATATGTAATGATATAATAGAATAGATTATATAATAATATGAAATGTTATATCATCGAATTTCATATACAATTATAATATATCATAAAAAATGTAATAGAATAACAGAATGTCATATATCAGAATAGAATAGAATGTATAATATGATAAAATAAAATATAATATATCTCTAAATTACTTATACCATGATAATATTTCATTGTGTAATAAAATATTAAAATTTATCATGTATAATAATATAAACTAATAAAAAGTAGCAAAAATAACCTCTTATATTTATTATATATAAAATGTACTAAATCAGAATTTTGTATTGAAAGAAAATACATTGTTATATAATAATAATGTATATCATGTAAAGATTATATACTATACTATTATATTAGAATATATTATATCTAATAACATAAACTAATAAAATGTAGTACAATACAACATATAATGTTCTATTATACTATATTATATTATATATAATGTAAGATGTAATATATAATGTTTCTTCTGAAATGATAATATATGATAATATAACATAATATAATAATTGTCTATAGCATATATAAAATATCATATATAAAACCTAATATATCATAGACTTTTGCATCCAATAACAATAGAACTTTATATTATAATAAAATAATAGATATATCACATAATATAAAATAATACAATATAATATATGATAATATAACATATTATAATATAATATATCATATATAATAAATATAATATGAAATAATATAATATAAAATAATATAATATATCAAAGAATTATTTATATATCATTAATATAACACATTATAATATATAATAATATAATATCTCATACAATTTCAGTTATAATGATAATGTAACATATTATAATATAATATAAGAATGGTATATATCACATATTATAATATGAAAGAATAAAATATATCCTATCCTATTATGTAATATCATGTCATGTAACATCATATAATAAATATAATATGAAATAATATAATAAATATAATGCAGTATAATGTATTATGCAATAAGATATAATATAATATAATAATATATCATAGCATTTCATATACAATGATAATATAACATCATGCCATAAAATAATCAGATTATAAGATATATAATAATGTAAAATAAAAGAATAAAAAATATCATAAAATAATATGTTACAAAATATCATATATAATAAATATAATTTGATATAATATAATGAATCATGAATGTAGTATAGAATGATAATGTAACAGGTTTTAATAGAATATATCATATATAATAACATAAAATTTAAATATAATAAAACAATATAACACATTATATAATAGGATATATCATGGAATTTCATAGACAAACATAATAAAACCTTTCATAATATAATATAATAATATAATATATCATATGTACTAATAAACAGTATTAAATTATGATGTAATATAATGAAATTGAATGTGACTTCATATCTTATATGATGTGATATGATACGATATAATGTAATATACTATATTGAATTTTAGATACAATTATAATATAGCATCATTATAGAATATGTCATATGTAATGATATAATAGAATAGATTATATAATAATATGAAATGTTATATCATCGAATTTCATATACAATTATAATATATCATAAAAAATGTAATAGAATAACAGAATGTCATATATCAGAATAGAATAGAATGTATAATATGATAAAATAAAATATAATATATCTCTAAATTACTTATACCATGATAATATTTCATTGTGTAATAAAATATTAAAATTTATCATGTATAATAATATAAACTAATAAAAAGTAGCAAAAATAACCTCTTATATTTATTATATATAAAATGTACTAAATCAGAATTTTGTATTGAAAGAAAATACATTGTTATATAATAATAATGTATATCATGTAAAGATTATATACTATACTATTATATTAGAATATATTATATCTAATAACATAAACTAATAAAATGTAGTACAATACAACATATAATGTTCTATTATACTATATTATATTATATATAATGTAAGATGTAATATATAATGTTTCTTCTGAAATGATAATATATGATAATATAACATAATATAATAATTGTCTATAGCATATATAAAATATCATATATAAAACCTAATATATCATAGACTTTTGCATCCAATAACAATAGAACTTTATATTATAATAAAATAATAGATATATCACATAATATAAAATAATACAATATAATATATGATATAATATAACATAACATGACATAACATAAAATGTTGTGATATGATGTAATATGATGTAATATGTTGTAATAGAATATATCATATAATTTCATATCAATAATATAGAATATTATACATAATAATAAAATAGAATATAAAACATTATAAAATAATATAGTATAATATAACACATGCAATATAATATGCTAAATGGAATATGATATGATGTGATAAGATATTATATAATGTAATATAGTATCTCAGAATTTTCTATTGAAAGGTAACATAACATATTAGTATAGAATATACAATATATGATAATATATATAATACATGATAATATATATTAATATGATTTAATAGAACATATAATATAACATAATACAATATAATAGGGTATGATATATTATATATCAGAATTTCCTTTAGTATGATAATATAACATATTATATTACAATATGACAAAAGAATATATCATATATAATAACATAAAAATCTTGCAGTGTAAAAAATTTAAAAATAATATACTTTTATATGATGTGACATGTAATAACATAATTTATTATTGAACATGGTACAGAATGATAATATAAAATATATTAAAATATATCATATATAATAATATAAACTAATAAGAGTAATACAAAAATATTATATAATATTTAATATGATAGATCAAAGAATTTTTATAGAATGTTAAAATAATAATATAATATATCACAAAAGTTCATATAGTTATATTATAACATATTATAATTTAGTAAAATATTTTTATATGTTATATTATCATTTTATACCATGTTCAATGATATATTATATTATTACATGTCACGTCATATAAAAGAATGTTATTTTAAATTTTTTACACAGCAAGATTTTATATTATTATATATGATATATTCTTTTATGATATATTAAATGTTATATTATCATTCTATATGATATTCTGATACATCATATCATATTATATTATATTGTGTTGTGTTATACCATATTAATATATATTACTATGTTTTATATTATTATATATTGTTTATTCTATTATCTATCATTATATTATTATATATTATGTCATCATTCTGTAGAAAATTCTATGAGATATTATATTACATTATATTATATCTTATCACATCCTATCATATTATATATTATGTTGTATGTTATAATATATTTTTTATCAATGTATTATGTTCTATTTTATTACTATATATGATAATTTCTATGATTATATTATGTGATATCATTGTATATGAAATTTTAACTTATATTACATCATATCATACCATACTATATTATGTCCTGTCATGTTATACTATATTATATATTATATTGTATCATAAATTTTATTAATTTATATTATGTGATATATTCTATTATATTATTATAATACAATGTTGTATTATTATTGTATGCAAAGTTCTATGATATATTATGTTTTTTATCTAACATTATTATATAAGCTATAGACAATTATTATATCACATTATAATATATTATCATCTTTAAAGGAATTCTGTTACATTACATTTTACATTATATATAATATAATATTATAATACAACGTTATATATTGTATTATACGTTGATTTGTTTATCTTATTAGATTTGATATATTCTAATATAATGTTATAGTATGTAATGTTTTCTTTCTTTACATACTTTTATGAAATATTATATTTTATTATATCACTTATTCTATTTTTAGTATATATATTTTACATTATTATATTATATATTATATTATAATATATTATATTATATAACAGGTGTCATATGAACTATTGATGAAAATGTAGGAGCAGAAATTATGAAAAGACAACTTGTTAGAGAAAATGCTAATGAAGTGTGTAGAAGAATTATACTAGGACTACACAAGGATGCTCCTTTAGAGGAGCTCACAAGACTGTGCCAAAGGGGTCCCAAATACCTTTTATACCCACACAATGATGAAGAACATGGGAAGAAATGGTGCCTCTTGGTAAGAGATTTCCAGAGAGATTTGTCAATGCTTTCAGTGTAGTAAAGTAGGGCATCTGAAAGCTCAGTGTTGGTATAAAAGACAGAGTGGGAGAACAAGACCCCAAACCCCATGTTCAAAATGCAGCCGAGGCTTCCATTGGGCATCAGAATCTAGAATGACTTGGGGAAACTAGAGGCAGGGCCCATCTCCAGGGCTCAAGGCAAAAAACACTCTCTGTCTCTTTATCACTCTCTGGACTGCTGAGAAATTCCTCAGACTTTAGCCCTGGTCCCTGGGTCACCTGATTTTTGAGTCAGGAACATTTCAGTTCCATTTCAGGAACAACTGATGGGAGTTTTCTCAATCTGGAGATTGCTCTCGGTGGCATGGAGAGTTTACTCAAAGAATTAAAAGAAAAGTCTCAAAGGCTTTAAGTTTTTGATATCTCTCTGTCTCTGTCTCTCTCTCTGTCTCTCTCTCTGTCTCTCTCTCTCTTTCTCTGTCTCTCTGTCTCTGTCTCTGTCTCTGTCTCTCTCTTTCTCTCTCTCTCTCTCTCTCTCTCTCTCTCTCTCTCTCTGTCTTTGTCTCCGTCTCTGTGTCTCTCTTTCCCTCTTACTCTCTAATCTGATGTGCTGGCAATTCATTACCCTCGGAAAATTGAGGTTTTAGTCTTCTATAGGTATCATATTTTAATGGGAAATATACTTGATTTTTGTAATTAAGAATATATGCTTAGAAAATGTATGAAAAGAAATTAAAAGTGTAATTATTTTATAGATAATATAATTATTATAAATAATTAAAATAATATAATTATTTTAAATATAGTACAAAAGAACATAATAAAGTAGATTAGATTAGATTGTAATATATCACAGAATTTCTTATAAAATGATAATATAACATAATATAATATAAAAATAGAATATACCATATATAAATATATACAATAATACACAATGACATGATATGATATATTATGATATATCATAGAATTTATTATAGAATGATGATATACCATAAACCATATACTAATATGATATAATATAAAATAATATTGTAATATGTAACATAATGTATTATAATAGAATACAATATAATATAATATAATATATTGTAAAATTTCATATAAAATGATATTATAGCATATCATAATCTAATAATAAAAGATATCATATCTAATAATATGAAAATCTTACAATGTAAAATAATAAAATATAGTATCCTATGATATAATGTGATATATCATATAATTATATATAATAATATAACATATTATAATAGAATATATCATATATCATGATATATACTAATGAATGTAATACAAAATAATATAATATATAAAAGAATTACTTATATAATGGTAATATATAAAATATAATATAACACAATGTATTATTAAATATTCTAATATGATATGATATATGATGAAATTAAACCATTATATAACGTATTAGAATACAATATCACAATAGAAAATATCACATATAAACTTATAATAACAAAAAATAATATAAAACAATAAAATTCAATATCATATAATATATAATATAATAGGATATATCATGAACTTTCTTATACAATGATAATAGAACATATTATAATTCAAGAGAAGATAATAAATTCTATATGACAATGTAATACATGATAAAATATATTTAATATTCTGATATAATATTATATAATATATCAATTATTCCATATATAATGAAAATGTAACATATAATAATAGAATATAATGATAGAATATACCATATATAATTAAATAATACAAAACAATATAATAAATATAATGTGGTACAATATACTAAGTATAATATGTCATAATATAATAAATACAATATTATATATAATTATGTTATATAATATATAATATGATATAACATATAATATTTTAAAAAGTAATACAATATATCATAGAATTTCCTATAATAAGAAATATAACATAGGATAAAATATACTAAAAGAATATATCATATATAACAATATAAACAAATAAATGTAATATAATTTTATGACATATAATATATAATATAATATTATATAATGAAGAATTTCCTATTGCAAAAATACAACACATATTAATACAACAAAATAATAAATATAATATTAAAAATAAAAAACATATATAATAGTAAATAATGCAAAATAATATAATATGATAAAAATAGAACAATATAATAACTATAATGTGATATAATGTAATAAATATAATATATAAAATAAAATATTCCATAATATATAATATAAAATAACATAATATTATAATATATAATACAATATATGAAAGAATTTATCCTTCAGTGATAATATAACACATTATAATTGAATACATTGTACTTAATAATATAAAATAATATAATGTACCACATAATAATATATGATAGAATTTCATAAAGATAATATACCATGATAATAAAATATATCATATACAATAATACAAAATATAAAAGGATAAAATCTTATGATCTGATTTCATATGTTGCAATATAATATAATGTGATATATCCTAGGATTTCTTATAGAATGACAGTACAACATTTTATAAAGTCATATAAAAATAGAATGTATCATATATACTAAAATGCATGACTAAATGTAACATAATATATGATACAATATCATATATAATTTATGTTAAATCCTAAATAACTTATAATGTATAATGTAACATTTGTCATAAAATTTCATATAGATTAATAAAATAACATATTGTAATAAAATAATAGAATACATTGTATATAATAATATCAAATCTTACAGTGTAAAATAATAAAATATAATATAATATAACATAGAATTTTATTTGGAGTGATAAAATAACATATAAGAATAGAATATATCCAATATAATAATATAAAAAATAAGTGTAATACAAAATAACATAATATAATGTAATATATCAACGAATTTATTTTAGAATATTAACATAACATATTATAATATAATACAATAATATATCATATATTCTATCATAATATATATTCATATAAAATGATAACATAATATGACATAATAATAGCATACATCATATATTATAATAAGAAATTATAAAAATTATGTTATCATTTGATATAATGTCTTGTTATATATATTAATATAATATAGTAAATATACTCCAATTTAATATGATGTAATATAATATAATATGATATAATATATCAAAGAAGTTTATATAAAATGATATTACATATTATAATGAGATATTAGAATATATAATATAATAATAATATAAACTAACAAAACAGAGTACAAAATAACATAATAAAGTAGATTAGATTAGATTATGTCATATATAACTTGTAATGTAATATATCATGGAATTTCTTATATAATTAAAATATAGCATAATATGATAGAAGAATATAATATATCATATATAATAAGATACAATTATATATTTTGTTATAATATGATATAATGATATAGCATAGAATTTCATTTAGAATGATGATATAGCATATACTGTATACAAATATGATATAATATGAAATAATATTATAATATATAACCTAATGTATTATCAGAGAATATAATATAATAAAATATACCATAAAATTTCCTATAAAATGATGTTATAGAATACCATAATATAATGATAAAAGATATCATATGGAATAATACCCAAACTTACAAAGTCAAATAATAAAATAAAATATGATATGATATGATGAAATATAATATATCATAGAATTTCATACATAATGATAATATAACATGTTAAAAGAGAATATATCCTATGTCATGATAAAATCTAATGAATTCAATATAAAATCATATAATATATAATATAATATATCAAAGAATTACTTACATAACATTAATATAACACATTATAATATTATATAATAATATATCATATAATAATGCAATATATTATACAATTTCTGATATAATGATAATATAACATATCATAATATAATGTAATAATAGTACATATCACATACTATAATAAGAATCAATAAAATAATAAAATATATCCTATCATATTATGTAATATCGTGTCATATAACAACATATAATAAATACAACATGAAATAATATAACAAATATAATACAGTATAATGTATTATACAATATGATAAGATATAATATAATATATCATAGAATTTCATATACAATGATAATGTAACATATCATACCATAAAGTAATAATAGACTATAAGATATATTATAATGCAAAATAGAATAAAAATATCATAAAATAATATCTTTTGAAATATCATATTTAAAAATTATAATATGATACAATATAATGTATCATATAATGTAGTAAAGAATGATTATGTAATAGGTTTCAATAGAATATATCATATGTAATAATATAAAATAATATAATAAAACCATATGACATATTATATAATAGGATATATCATGGAATTTTGTTAAGAGTTCAAATGATGGAGTTTGTTTTTCTCAGAGCACAGCCCGTTTAGAGGCTTAGAGCCCTTCGGATGTCTCCAAATCCAAAGGTTCTGTCCTTCAGCCTCTGCCTCTGCTTTCTTCTGCCTCCAACCAAGACAGAGATGGAAGGTCTCTCTTATCTCCTTCTGGGGAGCCCAGCCACCAACTTGCCGCGGAGAGAGGGCTTCTGGCGTAGCTCCACTGAAATCCGTCAAAAGTGTTCTCTGCACCAGAGTCGTTCCTCTCGAGTCCAGCGCGATCAGCCAGCCAAGAGGAAAAAATGTATTCTGCCATAGATCCCTCATCGCTGGCTTTTTATCTGCCTCTTCTGAGAGAATGGGATTATGGGTTTTCTCCCATAGTGCTCTCTGGCCCAATGACTTTAAGGGAGGTGTGAACTCCCTTGAAGTTAGAAAGTGTACTTTGTGAAGCTAGCATACTTGTGGATTCCAATGAGTAAAGGTGTGAACACAAGCCTTGTCTTAATTAGTTCTACTTAGTACCTTGTTTCAGGTTCTGGCCAAAACATCTTCTTGTAAGATTAGATCAACTCTAATTACTTAGCAGTTAGTAAGGATTCCAACAGAATTTCTTAGGCAAAGATAATAAAACATTTCATAATACAATATAATAATAGAATATATCATATATACTAATAAAAAGTAATAAATTATGATGTAATATAATGAAATTCAATATGACATAATATCTTATATGATGTGACATGATATGATATAATGTAATATACTCTATTGAATTTTAGATACAATTATAATATAGTATCATTATAGAATATGTCATATGTAATGATATAATGTAATAGAATATATAATAATATGAAATGTTATATCATAGAATATATCATAATAAATATAATAGAATAAGAGAATATATCCTGTATGAGAATGGAATAGAATGTATAATAATATGATATGATAAAATATAATATATCTCAAAATTACTTATACAATGATAATATTTAATTGTATAATGAAATATTAAAATGTATCATGTATAATAATGTAAACT
Organism: Antechinus flavipes; assembly: GCF_016432865.1. NCBI lineage: Eukaryota > Metazoa > Chordata > Mammalia > Dasyuromorphia > Dasyuridae > Antechinus > Antechinus flavipes. The sequence goes on from NC_067400.1 coordinate 621,688,651, forward strand.
AATAAAATGTAGTACAAAATAACATCCTATATTTTATTATATATAAAATGTACTAAATCAGAATTTTGTATCGAAAGAAAATATATTTTTATATAATAATAGTGTATATCATGTAAATATTACATGCTATAATATTATATAAGAATATATCATATTTAATAATATAACCTAATAAAATGTAGTGCAACACAACATATAATATTGTATTATATTATATTATATTATATTATATATAATGTAAAATGTAATATATGATATTTCTTCTAAAATGATAATATATTATACTATACTATACTATAATATAATAATAGTCTATAGCATAGATAAAATGTTATATATAAAACCTCATATATAATAGACTTTTGCATACAATAACAATAGAACATTATATTATAATAAAATAATAGAATATATCACATAATATAAAATAATACAATATAATATATGATAAAATATAACATAACATGATATAATATAAAATGTTGTGATATTATGTAATAGAATATATCATATAATTTCATATCAATAATATCAAATATAATCCATAATAATAAAATAGAATATAAAACATTACAAAATAATATAGTATAATATAACAGATTCAATGGATGTTAATACCAATATATGCACACATGGATAAAATCACCTTGTTTCCCAAGAAAAATCAAATCAAAATTAAACAAAACTGAGAAAGAAAATACAATGCCAACAAGTAACCTCAAACAGAATGAAAATGCTATACATGATACAATACAATTATTATTATACAATATATTATTGTATTGTACAATAATATATTATGATACAATAAAATACATGATCTTTTATAATCGAATGATAATAATCATTTTTTAATATAATAAAATAATATAATAAGAATAATGTGATATACATTAAAATATATTATAAAGTATATTATAGAATTTCTTATGCAATGATAAAATAACATACAATATTATAATGTGATAATAGAATATAACAAGTAAATAATATTATGTATAATGTTATGTTATGTAATATTATATTATCACCTATAATAATATAATATTCTATAACATAATATTGAATTAATTATACAACGATAATATAACATATTATGATAGAATATATCACATATAATAATATAAAATATAATATAATATAACACAATGTAATATTAAATATTCTATTATGATATGATATATCCTGAAATCGAACCATTATATAATGTATTAGAATACAATATCACAATAGAAAATATCATATATTTATTTATAATAACAAAAAATAACATAATTTAATAAAATTCAATATCATATAATTTATCATATAATAGGATATATCATGAACTTTCTTATATAATGATAATATAACATATTATAATTGAAGAGAAGATAATAAATTCTATATAATAATGTAATACATGATAAAAATATATTTAATATTCTGATATAATATTATATAATATATCAATTATTCCTTATACAATGAAAATGTAACATATAATAATATAATATGATGATAGACTATATCATATATAATTAAATAATACAAAATAATATAGTAAATATAATGTGGTTCAATATACTAAGTATAATATGCCATAATATAATAAATACAATATGATATATAATTATATTATATAATATATCAATTATTCCTTATACAATGAAAATGTAACATATAATAATATAATATAATATAATATAATATAGTCTATAGCATAGATAAAATGTTATATATAAAACCTCATATATAATAGACTTTTGCATACAATAACAATAGAACATTATATTATAATAAAATAATAGAATATATCACATAATATAAAATAATACAATATAATATATGATAAAATATAACATAACATGATATAATATAAAATGTTGTGATATTATGTAATAGAATATATCATATAATTTCATATCAATAATATCAAATATAATCCATAATAATAAAATAGAATATAAAACATTACAAAATAATATAGTATAATATAACAGATTCAATGGATGTTAATACCAATATATGCACACATGGATAAAATCACCTTGTTTCCCAAGAAAAATCAAATCAAAATTAAACAAAACTGAGAAAGAAAATACAATGCCAACAAGTAACCTCAAACAGAATGAAAATGCTATACATGATACAATACAATTATTATTATACAATATATTATTGTATTGTACAATAATATATTATGATACAATAAAATACATGATCTTTTATAATCGAATGATAATAATCATTTTTTAATATAATAAAATAATATAATAAGAATAATGTGATATACATTAAAATATATTATAAAGTATATTATAGAATTTCTTATGCAATGATAAAATAACATACAATATTATAATGTGATAATAGAATATAACAAGTAAATAATATTATGTATAATGTTATGTTATGTAATATTATATTATCACCTATAATAATATAATATTCTATAACATAATATTGAATTAATTATACAACGATAATATAACATATTATGATAGAATATATCACATATAATAATATAAAATATAATATAATATAACACAATGTAATATTAAATATTCTATTATGATATGATATATCCTGAAATCGAACCATTATATAATGTATTAGAATACAATATCACAATAGAAAATATCATATATTTATTTATAATAACAAAAAATAACATAATTTAATAAAATTCAATATCATATAATTTATCATATAATAGGATATATCATGAACTTTCTTATATAATGATATTAGAACATATTATAATTGAAGAGAAGATAATAAATTCTATATAATAATGTAATACATGATAAAAATATATTTAATATTCTGATATAATATTATATAATATATCAATTATTCCTTATACAATGAAAATGTAACATATAATAATATAATATGATGATAGACTATATCATATATAATTAAATAATACAAAATAATATAGTAAATATAATGTGGTTCAATATACTAAGTATAATATGCCATAATATAATAAATACAATATTATAATGTGATAATAGAATATAACAAGTAAATAATATTATGTATAATGTTATGTTATGTAATATTATATTATCACCTATAATAATATAATATTCTATAACATAATATTGAATTAATTATACAATGATAATATAACATATTATGATAGAATATATCACATATAATAATATAAAATATAATATAATATAACACAATGTAATATTAAATATTCTATTATGATATGATATATCCTGAAATCGAACCATTATATAATGTATTAGAATACAATATCACAATAGAAAATATCATATATTTATTTATAATAACAAAAAATAACATAATTTAATAAAATTCAATATCATATAATTTATCATATAATAGGATATATCATGAACTTTCTTATATAATGATAATAGAACATATTATAATTGAAGAGAAGATAATAAATTCTATATAATAATGTAATACATGATAAAAATATATTTAATATTCTGATATAATATTATATAATATATCAATTATTCCTTATACAATGAAAATGTAACATATAATAATATAATATGATGATAGACTATATCATATATAATTAAATAATACAAAATAATATAGTAAATATAATGTGGTTCAATATACTAAGTATAATATGCCATAATATAATAAATACAATATTATATATAATTATATTATATAATATATAATATGATATAACATATAATATTTTAAAATATAATACAATATATCATAGTTTTCTATAAAATATAACATATTATGATAAAACATACTAAAAGAATATATCACATATAACAATACAAGCAAATAAATGTAGTATAATTTTATGAAATGTAATATATAATATATAATATAATATTATATAGTGAAGAATTTCTTATTGCAAAAATACAACACATATTAATACAACATAATAAGAAATATAATATTAAAAATAATAAAATAATATATAGTAGTGTATAATGCAAAATAATATAATATGATAAAAATAGAACAATATAAGTATAATGTGATATAATGTAATAAATATAATATATATAATAGAATACTTCATAATATATAATATAAAGCAACATAATTTTATAATATATAATACAATATATGAAAGAATTTATCCTACAGTGATAATATAACACATTATAATAGAATACAGTGTTCTTAATAATATAAATTAATATAATGTACCACATAATAATATATGATAGAATTTCATAAAGAAAGATAATATACAATGATAATAAAATATGTCATAAACAATAATCCAAAATATAAAAGGATAAAATAATATGATGTGATTTCATATGTTGTAATATAATATAATGTAATATATCCTAGGATTTCATATAGAATGAAAATACACCATATTATAAAATCATATAAAAATAGAATGTATCATATATACTAACATATAGGACTAAATCTAACACAATATATGATACAATATCATATGTAATTTATGTTAAATTCTATATAACTTATAAGGTATAATATAACATTTGTCATAGAATTTCACGTAGATTAATAATATAATATTGTAATAAAATAATAGAATATATCATATATAATTATATAAAATCTTACAGTGTAAAATAATAAAATATAATATAATATATCCTAGAATTTTATTTGGAGTGATAAAATAACATATAAGAATAGAATATATCCCATATAATAATATAAACAAATAAGTATAATACAAAATAATATAATATAATATAATATAATATAATATAATATAACATAATATATTATATCAAAGAATTCATTTTAGGATATTAACATAACATATTATAACATAATATAATACAATAATATATCATATATTCTACCATAATATAGTATTTATATAAAATGATAACATAATATGACATAATAATAGCATACATCATATATTATAACAAGAAATTATAAAAATTATGTTATCATATCATATGATATAATGTCTTGTTACACATATTAATAAAATACAGTAAATATATTACAATATAAGATAATGTAATATGATATGATATGATATAATATATAAAAGAAGTTTTTATAAAATGATAATATTACATATTATAATGAGTCATTAGAATATATAATATGATAATTATATAAACTAACAAAATAGAGTATAAAATAACATAATAAAAGATTAGATTAGATTATGCCATATATATCTTGTAATGTAATATATCATAGAACCTCTTATAGAATTATAATTTAACATAATATGATGGAAGAATAGAATATATCATATACAATAATATGCAATTATATATTATGATATAATATGATATAATGATATATCATAGAATTTCATTTAGAATTATGATATAGCATATGCTGTATACAAATATGATATAATATGAAAAAATATTATAATATTTAATATAATGTATTATAAGAGAATACAATATAATATAATAAAATATACCATAAAATGTCCTATAAAATGATATTATAGCATATCATAATAAAATGATAAAAGACATCATATGGAATAATATAAAATCTTACAATGTAAAATAATAAAATAAAACATGATATGATATGATTAAATATAATTTATCATAGAATTTCATACATATGGATATCATAACATATTAAAAGGGAATATATCCTATGTCAAGATAAAAACTAATGAATTCAATATAAAATAATACAATATATAACATAATATATCAAAGAATTACTTATATAACATTAATATAACACATTATAATATTATATAATAATATATCATATAATAATGTAATATATCACACAATTTCAGATATAATGATAATATAACATATTATAATATAATACAATAATAATATATATCACATAATATAATAAGAATCAATAAAATAATAAAATATATCCCATCATATTATGTAATATGTCATATAACATCATATAATAAATATAACATGAAATAATATAATAAATACAATGCAGTATAATGTATTATACAATATGATAAAATATAATATAATATATCATAGAATTTCATACACAATGATAATATATCATACCATAAAATAATTATAGACTATATTATATATAATAATGCAAAATAAAAGAATAAAAATATCATAAAATAATATCTTATGAAATGTCATATATAATAAATATAATATAATGTATCATAGAATGTAATATAGAATGATAATGTATCAGGTTTTAATAGAATATATCATATATAATAGCATAAAATAATAAATATAATAAAACAATATGATATTGTATAATAGGATATATCTTGGAATTTTGTAGGCAAAGATAATAAAACATTTCATAATACAATAAAATAATAAAATATATCATATATACTAATAAAATGTAAGAAATTATGATGTAATATAATGAAACTTAATATGACATAATTTCTTATATGATGTGATATTATATGATATAATGTAATATACTCTATTGAATTTTATATACAATTATAATATAGCATCATTATAGAATATGTCATATGTAATGATATAATAGAATAGAATATATAATAATATGAAATGTTATATCATAGAATTTCATACACAATGATAATATATCATAATATATATAACAGAATATATGATATATGAGAATGGCATAGAATGTATAATAATATGATATGATAAAATATATCTCAAAATTACTTATAAAATGATAATATTTCATTGTATAATGAACTATTAAAATTTATCATGTATAATAATATAAACTAATAAAATGTAGTACAAAATAACATCTTATATTATATATAAAATGTAGTAAATCAGAATTTCATATTGAAAGAAAATATATTGTTATATAATAATAGTGTATATCATGTAAATATTACATACTATAATATTATCATAGCATATATCATATCTAATAACATAAACTAATAAAATGTAGTACAATACAACATATAATGTTGTATTGTATTATATTATATTATATTATATTATATTATATTATATATAATGTAAAATGTAATATATAATATTTCTTCTAAAATGATAATATATTATAATATAATTTAATAATAGTCTATAGCATATATAAGATGTTATATATAAAACCTAAAATATCCTAGACTTTTGCATACAATAACAATAGAACATTATAGTATAATAAAATAATAGAATATATCACATAATATAAAATAATACAATATAATATATGATATAATACAACATGACATAATATAAAATGTTTTGATATGATATAATTGAATATATCATATAATTTCATATCAATAATATCGAATATCGTACATAATAATAAAATAGAATATAAAACATTATAAAATAATGTTGTATAATATTGTATAATACAACAGATCCAATATAATATACTAAATATAATATGATATGATGTGGTAAGATATTATATAATGTAATATAGTATCTCATAATTTCCTATTGAATGGTGCATAACATTATTATAGAATATATAATATATGACAATGTATTATAATACATCTAATATATATTAATATGTTTTAATATAACATTATATAACCTACAATATAACACAATACAATACAACATAATAGGGATATGATATATCAGAATTTCATATAGTATGATAATATAACATATTATACTATAGTATAACAAAAGGATATATCATATATAATAATATAAAACCTTGGTGCGTAAAAAATTTTAAAATAGTATACTTTTACATGATATGACATGTAATAATATAATATATCATAGAACATGATATAGAATGATAATATAACATATTAACATATATCCTATATAATAATATAAACTAATAAGAGTAATAGAAATAATATTATATAATATTTAATATGAGAGAACAAAGAAATTTTATAGAATGTTAAAATAACAATATAACATATCATAGAATTTCATATAGAGTTTTATTACAACATATTATGATTTAATAAAATATTTTTTGTTATATTATTCTATACCATGTTCAATGATATATTATATTATTACATGTCATGTCATATAAAAGAATATTATTTTTCAATTATTTACGCAGCAAGATTTTATATTATTATATATGATATATTCTTTTATAATATTATAGTAAATGTTATATTATCATTCTATATGAAATTCTGATATATTATATTATATTGTGTTGTATTATACCATATTAATATATATCACTATGTATTATATTATTATATATTGTTTATTCTATTAGTATATTCTATCAGTATCTCATATTATTATATATTATGTTATCATTCTATAGAAATTTGTATGAGATATTATAGTACATTATATTATATACTATCATATCCTATCATACTATATATTATATTGTACGTTATAGCATAATATATTATTCTATAATGTTTTATGTTCTATTTCATTACTATATGATAATTTCTATGGTTATATTATGTGATGTCATTGTATATGAAATTTTAACATATATTATGTTACATCATATCATATCACATTGTATTATTTCATGTTATGTTATAGTATATTGTACCATATATTTTATTAATTTATATTATGAGATATATTCTATTATATTATTATAATACAATGTTGTATTATTATTGTATGCAAAGTTCTATAATATATTATGTTTTATATCTAACGTTATTATATAATGTATAGATAATTATTATATCATATTATAATATCTTATTATTTTATAAGAAATTTTGTTATGTTACATTTTACATTATATATAATATAACATTTATAATACAACATTATATATTTATTATACTTTTATTACTTTATCTTATTAATTATGATATATTCTAATATAATGTTATAGTATGTAATATTTTCTTTCTTCACATACTTTTATGAAATATTATATTTTATTATATCACATATTCTATTTTTAGTCCATATGATATTTGATATTATTATATTATATAATAATGGATTATCATTGCATATGAAATGCTATGATATATTATACCATATTATTATATATTCTACTCTTTTCTATTTTTGTATATGATTCATTCTATTATGGGTTATATTAACATTCTATATGAAAATCGATGATATATTATATTATATTATATTATATTATATTATATTATATTATATCATATTATATATTCTACTTTTTCTGTTATTGTATATGATTCATTCTACTATGATGTTATATTATCATTCTTTATGAAAATCGACAATATATTATATTACATTATATCATATCATATCAAATCATCTTATATTGGATATGTTATATTATATTGTAATGTACAGTACAGTTTATTGTTTTATATTAGAATATATGATATATTCTCTTATGTTTATTTATTATGTTAATCTTTTCAAAAATCTTAGATTTTTATCTTTTCCACAATTATTTGTTTTTCTATTTATCTATTTCTCCTCTATTTTAAAACATCTCCTGTGTTATTGTTATTTTAACTAGGTTTGCATTTTTCTAATTTTTAGGAAATTCCTGTCTTCTTTATTACTCTTTTCGCCTTTTCTATTATGTTAATATGTGCAGTATAATGTCTCATTTTTTTTGCTCCCTCTAGATTGCTTTATTTTCATTGTAAAGGTTTTAATATGTTGTTTTATTAAAAAAAAATTCTTGTAACTATCCAATGGTATTTCTTTATTTCTCTGATCAGTTTTTATTTTGGAAATTTTTGTTAAATCATTATTTGGATCTGCAGATTTTATTTATGCTCTATACACAGGTGGAGAACTGGTCTAAAGATACAGAAAATTGGATTATGAGAGAAAAGTCAAGAATTGGTATCTCTTTTGATCCTGTAATCCTATTACTGGTTCTCTCTCTCTTTTTTTTGGCTGAATCATTTGGGGCTAAGTGACGTATCCAGGGTTACACAGCCAGGAAATATTAAGTGTCTGAGGTCAAATTTGAACTCAGGTCCTCCTGACTTCAGGGCTGGTGATGTGCCCACTGCACCACCTAGCTGCCCCTAGTTATATATTTCTCAAAGACAATTTACCAACAAACATCCTATGTGGATGAAATTATTCCTTTTTGCATTACAATGAATCCCCTTGTCCACATAACCCGATGTATTTCTTTTGATCTGTAATAAATGATTGTCGGTTGGCTTACATACATCTCATCTGGTTTCTACGTGGAAACATTTTAACTTTTCCAGAGAAAGGTAAGATTGAGACCCATGAATGGAAACTAGAGAGGAAAGCCCTGGTTCCAAATGCTTTGGTGCAGCTTTTATTCTAGACTCCGGAGGAAAGGGGCAATGGGCACTGAGTGAAGGACCAAAGAGGAATCTACTTCAAGATAATCAAAAAAGCAAAATTGACATCCTTCTCCATTTCAGGACCTGATACCATTATCATTAGAGCCATCAGTTGTGCCAGCATCCTTCTCTTCTTGGTCTTGCTAAGCTATTATCTCCATCGTATCAGCGAGTATCACATCGTATCAAGAGGAAGGGATAAACCTCCTAAAGTTAAGGGAAGATTGAGGTGAGGACTGAATCCCTTGAACTGATTTTACTCTTTTTCTTTCTTTAAAGTGGCTGTTCATAAAGAAGCCCGGAGAAGGTAGAGACTCATTTCATCTTCCCAAATTACCAATAACTCACCCTACAAATGCCAACTCAAACTTTCATCCCTGGATGGAGTAACCCTGGTGGAGAACAACCTATGATGAACGTGGATGCTGGGTAACATGCCCTGATTTTTTCTTCCCACATAGGACCCAGGATGCCAGTCTCGACATCCTCCTTCCATTCACCCTAGAACATCCAATGAAGAAGCCACATGTAAGTCTCTGGATAAGAAGGGGACAGGATCCTGGGAGTGTGAGTGGGGTCTAATATTGGGAACTTGATGGAGCTTATAAAAATTTCTTCTCCCTACAGATGAAGAAGTGAGCATGATGGGACAGCATGAGTCACGTGTGAGTCCTTTCTCCTCTTCTCCCTTCCCTTACTGGCAGGCTTCCCCAAATCCCATTATGAGGAGCATGGAGATACCTAGGCTGATGCATAGTGGGCCCATTCCCTACACTCCTGTACCAGAGCCCATTCTAACTCTCCTATTCTTGCTCTCTTCCTTGTCATTCTTGGGTGGAGACCGAGCCCCATCCTCACTCTTGCTTGAGTGAATCCTGTCTTCTCTGAACTCTGACCATTAGATCCCACCTATCCTTCTCAGTAGCAGTGGTCACTCATATGGGACAATGTCCCTGTTTCCTCTCAAGGACTCAGAGATCTTGTCCTGTAGCAGAAACCTGAGGATTTCCAGGCTTTTATTGTTCTGCAGCTGAAATCCCAAGCATATGTTGCTCATACCACTTAAGGTATAAACTCTTTGAGGGCAGGAATTCGTTATCTGTTTATAAGTGCTTATATTATGCTTAGCACAGTTAGTGTTATGAAGATTCTTCTTTTATTTACCACCCCCCTTCCTTTTATTCCCTCTTTCTTCCTTCACCATCTCATCTTTGATCCCAATTTCTCAAGATACATTCTGCCCCCAATTCCAGATGCTTTTTATGCCCTGAGCAATTACTTCTTCTTTATTCCCATCACCAATTCATTCTTCTTTCATTCATGTTTCCAGGAAGTAACATATATGCAACCAAAAATATTTGCTTCAATTGAAAAGCAGAGGACCACCATTAAGAGAGTTCCAGAGACCTTCCTTTATACCAAGATAAAAAAGCCTTAACAATGAAGCAGAGAATGCTCACTCTCATGGAGAGATTGAAGAGAAATTTTAGAAAAGCAAAAAACCCCCAAGAATTTGGGTCAAAGAAGGAGCTGAAAGTGTCAGCCTTTGAAATTTGAATGGGGAGGAGCACTGGCACCTCTGAGCACTCAAAGACTTGCAGCTGCTCCTTTATCTCCATGGAAACATCTGGGATGTAGATCCCTTTCTAGACTTTGATCTATATGCATCTACCCTATGGCTCTCGCTGTACCACCAATGGCTTATAAAGAACTATTGATCTCCTTGGGAAAGCCTATGCTTGTGCACACATATGGTGGAATACCTGCATAGTTGGGTGCTCTCGGCATCCCCAGTCTGAGAAAGCACGCTCTTTCCTATGGCTGACAATGAAAAAAGTGTGGCGATACTAATGCAATGTATCCCCTGGGCAAAGGGGAAATGTGCACACTGCTTGTCTTCTGCAATCTGTCTGCAATGTACTTTCTCCAATGGATATCCAATGGATGCATCCAGTGTTAGGCTTAACTACCTATATCTACCTTGACTACCTATCTTATCAATTACAACCATTATATGACATTTTAAAGGGAGACACTGTTTTTATTGCTTTTGGTATGCCCATAATTGCAAAAGCTTGTATAAAGAAGCCAGCGCTCCTGGTATTGCAAAAGTTAATCCTGAAAAGAAGTCTACTACAACATGAATAAAAGATAGATGACCAAAAGATTTCTAATGGGTCACATCCATTTGCCAAATTTCTTTGGGTCTCAAACCACGAGGGTTCTTTCCTGGTGGTAGTGTAGGAGCCTGGAAAGGAAAGCAAGCTGTACAGCCTTTTACTGTGCTATTATGTAATAGCTGGGTTATCTTTAATGAAGACCTTGTGTAAAATTTGGAGTCGTGGCCAATCAATTTTGCCACTCTGGGATGGTTTCACAGCATACATTAATTTGTGCATTGGTACAAAAGGTGTATATCTTGTCAGGTTCTATTCCAGATAATTGTGGTACTTGCTTAATGGTTTTTAATCAAATTCTAGCCACAAGCACTGGGTAAGGAGTAAGTCTTTGTTCTAGTTGTGCTGGGAGGTTCACCCACTCTATCACACTGTCTCCTTGATGAAGGACTGCTGTGAGTTCCTCTTTGTAGCCAAAAACTTATATGTCCAAGGGTTTTTGATTAGCCTTTTCAACCACATTGGATAAAGCCGGTTCAACTTCTCTCAAAGTCTCTTGAGCTTCTTTTGCGAGCTGGTGTGGTGAGTCTAAAGTAGTGTCTCCTCTTAAAATGTCATATAATTATTGCAATTGATAGGTAGTCAAGCCTAACACTGGAAGCATTCATTGTAAAGCTTCTACCAATTTCTGAAAGTCATTTAAGGTGTTCAACTTTTCTGTTCTTAAAGAAAGCTTGTATACTGTAAGCACCTTAGGATATACTTCATATCCTGACTATTGAAAAGGAGCATGTCGTTGAATTTTTTTCTGGAGCTATGTGTGATTTGTAGTTTCTTAGTGTTTCTGTGGTCTTTTGTAGACATGCTTCTAACATTTGCTCCTCAGGTGCACCTCCCAATATATCATCCATATAATGTAATAACATAACTTTTGCAAATGCTTTTCTTACTGTAAGAGCAGCAGCAACATACATTTCACACATAGTAGGGCTATTTTTCATTCCCTGTGGCAAAACTGTTCATTCATATCTTTTATAAGGCTCAGCTTAATTAACACTGGGCATCGAAAAGGCAAATCTTTTCATATCCTCCTTATCTAGAAGGAAAGAATAGAAACAATCCTTAATGTCTATAACCCAAAGAAGCCATTCTCTAGGCAATTGAGTAAGACATGGAAGTCCAGGCTGAAGAGTTCTCATGGTATCCATCTGTTCATTTACTTTTCTTAAATCTGTCAACATCCTCCATTTTCCAGATTTCCTTTTTTTACAACAAATGCTGGAGAATTCTAAGGATTTAGAGAGGTTGTAAGTGCCTTTGGTCAAGTTGCTCTTGTACTATATCTAATAAGGCTTGAATTTTATCACTAGCTAAGGGCACTGTTCTGCCCACACTGGTGTATCAGTTTTCCATTGAATAGGAAGAGGTGAGAGTGTTGGCAGGCCTTCAATAGCAGCCTTGCCTAAAAAACCGAAGTACTCATTTGTAATTCTAACTGTTATAAAATGTCTCTTCCCTGTAATGTTCAGACTAGCTTTCTGGAAGTCCTTCAGATGGGTCTTGGTCTCAGCAACATAGACACCACAAGAATGGTCAAGAATAGAGTTGAAGTTCTTTATTCTGGCCTAGTCTGATCTTAGTGCAGGAAGCAGGAGAGCCACCATGAGGCAGGTCAAAGATAGAATGTCCATTTTCTAGTCCTTCTTAGCCTTTATATACATTATTGTAATTACATCATGACAGCATACTGATTATATGTGAACTTAGAAAACCATTACACCAACATGTTAAGTATTATATACATTTGTGAACTAGAGACGCTTGTCTAAAATATGATGTTCTCTGAGAGCAGGTTTCTTGGGGAGCTTCTGGAGGCAACTTTCCTTTCAGTTCAGTGTAATCACCCCAGATGCAGCCAGGGGTTAAATTCCATATCCTTTATTGTCTCCTTCAAAATAGCTCGGTTAGCTTTCTTAGATGCCTATCTCTCTCCTTGGTTCCAAGAGCTCTTGCTGCTAGTCCTTTGCCTCTGCCTTTGCCAGTTCAGCCTCTCGTCCCAATGTCTCCAGCCAGCACAAAGGTTGAAATTGGAATGAATCTGTCTTGCCTCCTCTAGTGAGCCCACTAGTAGGCTTGTCCTTCTGACTTGTGAATCTCCTGAACTTGTGAATCTCACATTGAATCCTGGCTCTGAATCTCCCAGAGCTTCCAATGGGCTTGTATTTTTATATGCTCTTTTAGAGGTATGAACTCTTAAAGTGTGAACTTTAAAGTGAACTCTAATGTGTGAACTCTCTTAAATGTGTAAACTAAGTACATAAGCATTGTATCTATCAAATCCAGTGACTTAGCACCTTGTTTCAAGTTCTGGCCCATAACAGAGACCCATCATCTCGTCAGTTCCACTAAGGTAACACCTTGTTTCAAGTATACTTCTCCAGAGTTGCAGCTCTCTAAACATCCCAAAAGATCGGTGAGAATGTTTTCAACTGCAAAAGGAGTAAAAACTCCTGTTTCACCTTCAAATGTCCATCTCACAGGGGCAGCACTAACTTCTACTGCTCTTGGTCCCCCTACTCCAGACATATACCTGCCTGCCTTAATTTTTGGTCAGTGACAGAGCCAGCTGGCAGCTCTAATGACTATACTATCTGCACCTGTGTCTACCAACCCTTTCAATGGCATGCCATTTATATAGATAGTGAGCATAGGGCGGTCAGCAATAACAGCTGCAGTCCAGAATATTCCTGGATTTTCTTGCTGAGAGTCAAAATCTGGGCAAATATCAACAAATTGCATCTTAGGAGTATGTATAAGTAAACCTGATGCTACTATTTCTCCTGGTTGATAAGTCACACATTGTCTACCTGCATTAGTGACTGGGATATTAGCTACACATTCCCTAGTTTCCCACATCAGTATACGGATGGACACAGTTTTGTAAGCACTCTCATAAGGTGAAATGGTCAAGCCTACTGTGCCTGGAGGCAAAGGATCCATGGGCCGAACAGGGACAGATTTCACTTCTGTAAAGGATATCTCAGTAGTCCCAGCCACATAAAACTCTGTTTTCCCAAATTGTAATCTTTTTCTCCCATCAGATTGCTTCTTGGATGATTGATGATGTCTGAGTACTGACCTTTTAAAGACTCTAGGTATAACCTCGGCTGCCATCATGTCCCAAGTATTTTTTGCCCTGGGCCCTGGAGCTGGGCCCTTCCTCTCGTTTCCCCAAGTCATTCTACATTCTGATGCACAATGGAATAGGGTTTTGGGTTTTGTTCCATCTTTTATACCAACATTGAGCTTTCAGATGCCCTACTTTACTACCCTGAAAGCATTGACAAGTCTTTCTGGAAGTCCCTTGCCAAGAGGAAAACCCTGTCTTCCCATGTTCTGCATCATTTGCATGGTTATTAAAAATATCTGTGACCACTGTGGCACAGCGTCTTATGATCTCCTCTAAATCCTAGTATAATTCTTCTACAAACCTCATTAACATTTTCTCTAACAAGTTGTCTTTTCATAATTTCTGCTGCTACATTTTCTTTTTTTTTTTTAATAACTTTTTATTGATAGAACCCATGCCAGGGTAATTTTTTATAACATTATCCCTTGCACTCGCTTCTGTTCCAATTTTTCCCCTCCTTCCCTCCCTCCACCCTCTCCCGCAGATGGCAAGCAATCCTTTACATGTTGAATAGGTTACAGTATATTCTGGATACAATATATGTGTGCAGAACCGAACAGTTTTCTTGTTGCACAGGGAGAATTGAATTCAGAAGGTATAAATAATCCGGGAGGAAAAACAAAAATGCAAGCAGTTTATATTCATCTCCCAGTGTTCTTTCTTTGGGTGTAGCTGCTTCGGCCCATCTTTGAAGAATTGAAACTGAATTAGCTCTCTTTATTGAAGAGATCCACTTCCATCAGAATACATCCTCAAACAGTATCATTGTTGAGGTATATAATGATCTCCTGGTTCTGCTCATTTCACTTAGCATCAGTTCATGTAAGTCTCGCTAGTCCTCTC
Source organism: Antechinus flavipes (assembly GCF_016432865.1). Classification (NCBI taxonomy): domain Eukaryota; kingdom Metazoa; phylum Chordata; class Mammalia; order Dasyuromorphia; family Dasyuridae; genus Antechinus; species Antechinus flavipes. The sequence goes on from NC_067400.1 coordinate 621,704,936, forward strand.
TGTATTCATCCTGCCGGTCATTCCTTACAGAACAATAATATTCCATAATGTTCATATACCACAATTTACTCAACCATTCTCCAATTGATGGGCATCCATTCATTTTCCAGCTTCTAGCCACTACAAACAGGGCTGCCAGAAACATTTTGGCACATACAGGTCCCTTTCCCTTCTTTAGTATCTCTTTGGGGTATAAGCCCAGTAGTAGCACTGCTGGATCAAAGAGTATGCACAGTTTGATAACTTTTTGAGCATAGTTCCAAATTGCTTTCCAGAATGGCTGGATGTGTTCACAATTCCACCAACAATGTATCAGTGTCCCTGTTTTCCCACATCCCCTCCAACATTCCACATTATCTTTCCCTGTCACTCTAGCCAATCTGACAGGTGTGTAGTGGTATCTCAGAGTTGTCTTAATTTGCATTTCTCTGACTAATAATGATTTGGAGCATATTTTCATATGTCTATAAATAGTTTCAATTTCTTTGTCTGAGAATTGTCTGTTCATATTCTTTGACCATTTATCAATCTGAGAATGGTTTGATTTCTTATAAATTAGAGTCAATTCTCTATATATTTTGGAAATGAGGCCTTTATCAGAACCTTTGATTGTAAAAATGTTTTCCCACTTTATTGTTTCCTTTCTAATCTTGTCTGCATTTGTTTTGTTTGTACAAAAACTTTTCAATTTGATATAATCAAAATTTTCTATTTTGTGGTCAATAGTGATCTCTAGTTCTTCTTTGGTCACAAATTCCTCCCTCTTCCACAGGTCTGAGAGGTAAACTGTCCTATGCTCTTCCAATTTATTTATAATCTCATTTTTTCTGCCTAGGTCATGAACCCATTTTGACCTTATCTTGGTGTACGGTGTTAAGTGTGGGTCAATGCCTAGTTTCTGCCATACTAATTTCCAATTTTCCCAGCAATTTTTGTCAAATAGTGCATTCTTATCCCAGAAACTGGGGTCTTAGGGTTTGTCAAACACTATATTATTAAAGTTATTGGCTGTTTTGTCCTTTGAACCTAACCTATTCCATTGATCAACTAGTCTATTTCTTAGCCAATACCAGATGGTTTTAGTAACTGCTGCTTTAGAATATAATTTTAGATCTGGTACAGCTAGGCCACCTTCATTTGATTTTTTTTTTCATTGATTCCCTTGAAATTCTTGACCTTTTGTTTTTCCGTATGAACTTTGTTGTTATTTTTTCTAGTTCATCAAAGTAGTTTTTTGGGAGTCTGATTGGTATAGCGCTAAATAAATAGATTAATTTAGGTAGTATTGTCATCTTTATTATATTTGCTTGCCCAATCCAAGAGCATTTAATATTTTTCCAGTTGGTTAGATCAGACTTAATTTGTGTGGAAAGTGTTTTGTAGTTTTGCTCATAAAGTTTCTGATTTTCCCTTGGCAGATAGATTCCTAAATATTTTATACAATCAGTAGTTACTTTAAATGGAATTTCTTTTTGTAACTCTAACTGTTGGGTTTTGTTAGTGATATATAAGAATGCTGATGACTTATGTGGGTTTATTTTATACCCTGCAACTTTGCTGAAGGTGTGGATTGTTTCTAATAACTTTTTAGTAGAGTCTCTGGGGTTCTCTAGGTATACTATCATATCATCAGCAAAGAGTGATAATTTGGTTTCCTCATTGCCTATTCTTATTCCTTTAATCGCTTTCTCAACTCTTATTGCCAAAGCTAGCATTTCTAATACAATATTAAATAGTAACGGTGATAGTGGGCAACCTTGTTTCACTCCTGATCTTATTGGGAATGGTTGTAGTTAGTCCCCGTTACATATGATACTTATTGTTGGTTTTAAATAGATGCTACTGATTATTTTAAGGAAAAGTCCATTTATTCCTATACTCTCAAGAGTTTTTAATCGGAATGGATGTTGGATTTTATCAAATGCTTTTTCTGCATCTATTGAGATGATCATATGGTTTTTGTTAATTTGATTATTAATATGGCCAATTATACTGATAGTTTTCCTAATATTGAACCAGCCCTGCATTCCTGGTATAAATCCTACTTGATCATGGTGTATTATCCTGGGGATGATTTTCTGTAGTCTTTTTGCTAATATCTTATTTAAGATTTTACATCAATATTCATTAGGGAGATTGGTCTATAATTTTCTTTCTCTTGTTTTCAATCTACCTGGTTTAGGTATCAGTACCATGTCTGTGTCATAAAAGGAATTTGGTAGGACTCCTTCATTCCTATTTTTTCAAATAGTTTATAAAGCATTGGGGCTAATTGTTCTTTGAATGTTTGGTAGAATTCACATGTAAATCCATCTGGTCCCAGGGATTTTTTTTTTAGGGAGTTGATTAATAGCTTGTTCTATTTCTTTTTCTGAAATGGGACTATTTAAGCAATTTACTTCCTCCTCTGATAATCTGGGAAGCCTATATTTTTGGAGGTAGTCATCCATTTCGCTTAGGTTATCAAATTTATTGGTATAAAGTTGGGCAAAGTAACCCCTTATTATTTCTTTAATTTCCTCTTCATCAGTGGAAAGTTCTCCTTTTTCATTTTTAAGACTACTAATTTGATTTCCCTCTCTCCTTTTTCTAATCAGATTTACCAAAGGTTTATTGATTTTATTGATTTTTTCATAAAACCAACTCTTAGTTTTATTAGTTCAATAGTATTTCTTTATTTCTCTGATCAGTTTTTATTTTGGAATTTTTTTGTTAAATCATTATTTGGATCTGCAGATTTTATTTATGCTCTATACACAGGTGGAGAACTGGTCTAAAGATACAGAAAATTGGATTATGAGAGAAAAGTCAAGAATTGATATCTCTTTTGATCCTGTAATCCTATTACTAGTTCTCTCTCTCTTTTTTTTGGCTGAATCATTTGGGGCTAAGTGACTTATCCAGGGTTACACAGCCAGGAAATATTAAGTGTCTGAGGTCAAATTTGAACTCAGGTCCTCCTGACTTCAGGGCTGGTGATGTGCCCACTGCACCACCTAGCTGCCCCTAGTTATATATTTCTCTCTTTTTTTTTTTTTTGCACTTTGCTGAAATTTTATTTTATTTTTTTTAAATTTTTTATTTAATAATTACATTATATTGACACTCGTTTCTGTTCCGATTTTTTTCCCCCTCCCTCCCTCCACCTCCTCCACCTCCCCTAGATGGCAAGCAGTCCTTTATATTGTTGGATATTTGCAGTATATCCTAGATACAATATATGTTTGCAGAACCGAACAGTTCTCTTGTTGCATAGGGAGAATTGGATTCAGAAGGTATAAATAATCCGGGAAGAAAAACAAAAATGCAGATAGTTTACATTCGTTTCCCAGTGTTCTTCTTTGGGTGTAGCTGCTTTTGTCCGTCATTTATTCAATTGAAACTCAGTCTCTTTGTCAAAGAAATCCACTCCATCAAAATATGTCCTCATACAATTTCGTTGTCGAAGTGTATAATGATCTCCTGGTTCTGCTCCTTTCACTTGCATCAGTTCATGTAAGTCTCACCATCCTCTCTGTATTCATCCTGCTGGTCATTTCTTACAGAACAATAATATTCCATAACATTCATATACCACAATTTACCCAGCCATTCTCCAATTGATGGGCATCCATTCATTTTCCAGTTTCTAGCACTACAAACAGGGCTGCTACAAACATTTGGCACATACAGGTCCCTTTCCCTTCTTTAGTATTTCTTTGGGACATAAGCCCAATAGAAACACTGCTGAATCAAAGGGTATGCACAATTTGATAATTTTTTGGGCATAATTCCAGATTGCTCTCCAGAATGGTTGGATTCGTTCGCAACTCCACCAACAATGCATTAGTGTCCCAGTTTTCCCGCATCCCCTCCAACATTCATCATTATTTTTTCCTGTCATCTTAGCCAATCTGACAGGTGTGTAGTGGTATGTCAGAGTTGTCTTAATTTGCATTTCTCTGATCAATAATGATTTGGAACACTCTTTCATATGAGTGGTAATAGTTTCAGTCTCATCCTCTGAAAATTGTCTGTTCATATCCTTTGACCATTTATCAATTGGAGAATGGCTTGATTTCTTATAAATTTGAGTCAGTTCTTCTATATTTTGGAAATGAGGCCTTTATCAGAACCTTTAACTGTGAAAATGTTTTCCCGTTTGTTGCTTCCCTTCTAATCTTGTTTGCATTAGTTTTATTTGTACAAAAGCTTTTTTATTTGATGTAATCGAAATTTTCTATTCTGTGATCAGTAATGTCTCTAGTTCATCTTTGGTCACAAATTTTTCTCCTCCACAAGTTGAGAGATAAACTATTCTATGTTCCTTAATTTATTTATAGTCTCGTTCTTATGCCTAGGTCATAGACCATTTTGATCTTATCTTGGTATATGGTGTTAAGTGTGGGTCCATGCCTAATTTCTGCCATACTAATTTCCAATTATCCAGCAGTTTTTATCAAATAATGAATTTTTTCCAGAAGTTAGGGGCTTGGGTTTGTCAAACACTAGATTGCTATAATTGACTATTCTGTCTTGTGAGCCTAGCCTTTTCACTGATCCACTAATCTGTCTTAGCCAATACCAAATGGTTTTGGTGTGCTGCTTTATAATATAATTTAGATCAGGTACAGCTAGGCCACCTTATTTGATTTTTTTTTTCATTAATTCCCTTGAGATTCTCGACTTTTTATTGTTCCATATGAATTTTGTTGTTATTTTTTCTAGATCAATAAAATATTTTCTTGGAAGTCTGATTGGTATAGACTAAATAAATAGATTAGTTTAGGGAGTATTGTCATCTTTATTATGTTCGCTCGGCTGATCCAAAAGCACTTAATATTTTTCCAATTATTTAAGTCTGACTTTATTTGTGTGGAGACTTTTTTATAATTTTGCTCATATAATTCCTGACTTTCCTTTGGTAGATAGATTCCCAAATATTTTATGGTATCAACAGTTATTCTGAATGGAATTTCTCTTTGTATCTCTTACTGTTGGGTTTTGTTGGTGATGTATAAAAATGCTGAGGATTTATGGGGATTTATTTTGTAGCCAGCTACTTTGCTAAAATTATGAATTATTTCCAATAGCTTTTTGGTAGAATCTCTGGGGTTCTCTAGGTATACCATCACCTAGTTATATATTTCTCAAAGACAATTTACCAACAAACATCCTATGTGGATGAAATTATTCCTTTTTGCATTACAATGAATCCCCTTGTCCACATAACCCGATGTATTTCTTTTGATCTGTAATAAATGATTGTCGGTTGGCTTACATACATCTCATCTGGTTTCTACGTGGAAACATTTTAACTTTTCCAGAGAAAGGTAAGATTGAGACCCATGAATGGAAACTAGAGAGGAAAGCCTGGTTCCAAATGCTTTGGTGCAGCTTTTATTCTAGACTCCGGGAGGAAAGGGGCAATGGGCACTGAGTGAAGGACCAAAGAGGAATCTACTTCAAGATAATCAAAAAAGCAAAATTGACATCCTTCTCCATTTCAGGACCTGATACCATTATCATTAGAGCCATCAGTTGTGCCAGCATCCTTCTCTTCTTGGTCTTGCTAAGCTATTATCTCCATCATATCAGCGAGTATCACATCGTATCAAGAGGAAGGGATAAACCTCCTAAAGTTAAGGGAAGATTGAGGTGAGGACTGAATCCCTTGAACTGATTTTACTCTTTCTCTTTCTTTAAAGTGGCTGTTCATAAAGAAGCCCGGAGAAGGTAGAGACTCATTTCATCTTCCCAAATTACCAATAACTCACCCTACAAATGCCAACTCAAACTTTCATCACTGGATGGAGTAACCCTGGTGGAGAACAACCTATGATGAACGTGGATGCTGGGTAACATGCCCTGATTTTTTCTTCCCACATAGGACCCAGGATGCCAGTCTCGACATCCTCCTTCCATTCACCCTAGAACATCCAATGAAGAAGCCACATGTAAGTCTCTGGATAAGAAGGGGACAGGATCCTGGGAGTGTGAGTGGGGTCTAATATTGGGAACTTGATGGAGCTTATAAAAATTTCTTCTCCCTACAGATGAAGAAGTGAGCATGATGGGACAGCATGAGTCACGTGTGAGTCCTTTCTCCTCTTCTCCCTTCCCTTACTGGCAGGCTTCCCCAAATCCCATTATGAGGAGCATGGAGATACCTAGGCTGATGCATAGTGGGCCCATTCCCTACACTCCTGTACCACAGCCCATTCTAACTCTCCTATTCTTGCTCTCTTCCTTGTCATTCTTGGGTGGAGACCGAGCCCCATCCTCACTCTTGCTTGAGTGAATCCTGTCTTCTCTGAACTCTGACCATTAGATCCCACCTATCCTTCTCAGTAGCAGTGGTCACTCATGTGGGACAATGTCCCTGTTTCCTTTCAAGGACTCAGAGATCTTGTCCTGTAGCAGAAACCTGAGGATTTCCAGGCTTTTATTGTTCTGCAGCTGAAATCCCAAGCATATGTTGCTCATACCACTTAAGGTATAAACTCTTTGAGGGCAGGAATTCGTTATCTGTTTATAAGTGCTTATATTATGCTTAGCACAGTTAGTGTTATGAAGATTCTTCTTTTATTTACCACCCCCCTTCCTTTTATTCCCTCTTTCTTCCTTCACCATCTCATCTTTGATCCCAATTTCTCAAGATACATTCTGCCCCCAATTCCAGATGCTTTTTATGCCCTGAGCAATCACTTCTACTTTATTCCCATCACCAATTCATTCTTCTTTCATTCATGTTTCCAGGAAGTAACATATATGCAACCAAAAATATTTGCTTCAATTGAAAAGCAGAGGACCACCATTAAAAGAATTCCAGAGACCTCCCTTTATACCAAGATAAAAAAGCCTTAACAATGAAGCAGAGAATGCTCACTCTCATGGAGAGATTGAAGAGAAATTTTAGAAAAGCAAAAAACCCCCAAGAATTTGGGTCAAAGAAGGAGCTGAAAGTGTCAGCCTTTGAAATTTGAATGGGGAGGAGCACTGGCACCTCTGAGCACTCAAAGACTTGCAGCTGCTCCTTTATCTCCATGGAAACATCTGGGATGTAGATCCCTTTCTAGACTTTGGTCTATATGCATCTACCCTATGGCTCTCGCTGTACCACCAATGGCTTATAAAGAACTATTGATCTCCTTGGGAAAGCCTATGCTTGTGCACACATATGGTGGAATACCTGCATAGTTGGGTGCTCTCGGCATCCCCAGTCTGAGAAAGCACGCTCTTTCCTATGGCTGACAATGAAAAAAGTGTGGAGATACTAATGCAATGTATCCCCTGGGCAAAGGGAAATGTGCACACTGCTTGTCTTCTGCAATCTGTCTGCAATGTACTTTCTCCAATGGATATCCAATGGATGCATCCAGTGTTAGGCTTAACTACCTATATCTACCTTGACTACCTATCTTATCAATTACAACCATTATATGACATTTTAAAGGGAGACACTGTTTTTATTGCTTTTGGTATGCCCATAATTGCAAAAGCTTGTATAAAGAAGCCAGCGCTCCTGGTATTGCAAAAGTTAATCCTGAAAAGAAGTCTACTACAACATGAATAAAAGATAGATGACCAAAAGATTTCTGATGGGTCACATCCATTTGCCAAATTTCTTTGGGTCTCAAACCACGAGGGTTCTTTCCTGGTGGTAGTGTAGGAGCCTGGAAAGGAAAGCAAGCTGTACAGCCTTTTACTGTGCTATTATGTAATAGCTGGGTTATCTTTAATGAAGACCTTTGTGTAAAATTTGGAGTCGTGGCCAATCAATTTTGCCACTCTGGGATGGTTTCACAGCATACATTAATTTGTGCATTGGTACAAAAGGTGTATATCTTGTCAGGTTCTATTCCAGATAATTGTGGTACTTGCTTAATGGTTTTTAATCAAATTCTAGCCACAAGCACTGGGTAAGGAGTAAGTCTTTGTTCTAGTTGTGCTGGGAGGTTCACCCACTCTATCACACTGTCTCCTTGATGAAGGACTGCTGTGAGTTCCTCTTTGTAGCCAAAAACTTATATGTCCAAGGGTTTTTGATTAGCCTTTTCAACCACATTGGATAAAGCCGGTTCAACTTCTCTCAAAGTCTCTTGAGCTTCTTTTGCGAGCTGGTGTGGTGAGTCTAAAGTAGTGTCTCCTCTTAAAATGTCATATAATTATTGCAATTGATAGGTAGTCAAGCCTAACACTGGAAGCATTCATTGTAAAGCTTCTACCAATTTCTGAAAGTCATTTAAGGTGTTCAACTTTTCTGTTCTTAAAGAAAGCTTGTATACTGTAAGCACCTTAGGATATACTTCATATCCTGACTATTGAAAAGGAGCATGTCGTTGAATTTTTTTCTGGAGCTATGTGTGATTTGTAGTTCCTTAGTGTTTCTGTGGTCTTTTGTAGACATGCTTCTAACATTTGCTCCTCAGGTGCACCTCCCAATATATCATCCATATAATGTAATAACATAACTTTTGGAAATGCTTTTCTTACTGTAAGAGCAGCAGCAACATACATTTCACAATAGTAGGGCTATTTTTTTCTGTGGCAAAACTGTTCATTCATATATCTTTTATAAGGCTCAGCTTAATTAACACTGGGCATCGAAAAGGCAAATCTTTTCATATCCTCCTTATCTAGAAGGAAAGAATAGAAACAATCCTTAATGTCTATAACCCAAAGAAGCCATTCTCTAGGCAATTGAGTAAGACATGGAAGTCCGGGCTGAAGAGTTCTCATGGTATCCATCTGTTCATTTACTTTTCTTAAATCTGTCAACATCCTCCATTTTCCAGATTTCTTTTTTTTTTTACAACAAATGCTGGAGAATTCTAAGGATTTAGAGAGGTTGTAAGTGCCTTTGGTCAAGTTGCTCTTGTACTATATCTAATAAGGCTTGAATTTTATCACTAGCTAAGGGCACTGTTCTGCCCACACTGGTGTATCAGTTTTCCATTGAATAGGAAGAGGTGAGAGTGTTGGCAGGCCTTCAATAGCAGCCTTGCCTAAAAAACCGAAGTACTCATTTGTAATTCTAACTGTTATAAAATGTCTCTTCCCTGTAATGTTCAGACTAGCTTTCTGGAAGTCCTTCAGATGGGTCTTGGTCTCAGCAACATAGACACCACAAGAATGGTCAAGAATAGAGTTGAAGTTCTTTATTCTGGCCTAGTCTGATCTTAGCGCAGGAAGCAGGAGAGCCACCATGAGGCAGGTCAAAGATAGAATGTCCATTTTCTAGTCCTTCTTAGCCTTTATATACATTATTGTAATTACATCATGACAGCATACTGATTATATGTGAACTTAGAAAACCATTACACCAACATGTTAAGTATTATATACATTTGTGAACTAGAGACGCTTGTCTAAAATATGATGTTCTCTGAGAGCAGGTTTCTTGGGGAGCTTCTGGAGGCAACTTTCCTTTCAGTTCAGTGTAATCACCCCAAATGCAGCCAGGGGTTAAATTCCATATCCTTTATTGTCTCCTTCAAAATAGCTCGGTTAGCTTTCTTAGATGCCTATCTCTCTCCTTGGTTCCAAGAGCTCTTGCTGCTAGTCCTTTGCCTCTGCCTTTGCCAGTTCAGCCTCTCGTCCCAATGTCTCCAGCCAGCACAAAGGTTGAAGTGAGCCCACTAGTAGGCTTGTCCTTCTGACTTGTGAATCTCCTGAACTTGTGAATCTCACATTGAATCTGGCTCTGAATCTCCAGAGCTCCAAGGCTTGTATTTTTATATGCTCTTTTAGAGGTATGAACTTGTGAACTTTAAAGTGAACTCTAATGTGTGAACTCTCTTAAATGTGTAAACTAAGTCATAAGCATTGTATCTATCAAATCCAGTGACTTAGCACCTTGTTTCAAGTTCTGGCCCATAACAGAGTCATCTCGTCAGTTCCACTAAGGTAACACCTTGTTTCAAGTATGCTTCTCCAGAGTTGCAGCTCTCTAAACATCCAAAAGATCGGTGAGAATGTTTTCAACTGCAAAAGGAGTAAAAACTCTGTAACTGTGTGATCTTCTTCAAATGCAGCCAGGTGATAAAAGTTCAGATCTTTTATTATCAATATAGCCCGTTAGCTTAGAGGCTACTCTTGCTTGGTTCAAGAGCCTTGCGCTTTGTCCTTTGCTTCTGCCTTGCTTTCTTCAGCCTCCAGCCAGCCCATCTTCATGTCATTCCGAAATCTAGACTTGTAGGTTCCATCTAAGAACTTCCTTGTGGCCATTGAAGCTTATTTATGCTCCTTCAAGAGAGATTGTGTTCTCCATAGTGCTCTCTCCAAAGAGCTTCAAGCGAGTGTGAACTCATTGAACTCCAATGAGTAAAGGTGTGAACACAAGTTGTAATTAGACTTAGTCCTTTTCAGGACTGCAAAATAGTAAGATTAGTCAACTTAAAGTTACAGTTATTAAGGATTCCAACATTTCACCTTCAAATGTCCCATCTCACAGGGGCAGCACTAACTTCTACTGCTCTTGGTCCCCCTACTCCAGACATATACCTGCCTGCCTTAATTTTTGGTCAGTGACAGAGCCAGCTGGCAGCTCTAATGACTATACTATCTGCACCTGTGTCTACCAACCCTTTCAATGGCATGCCATTTATATAGATAGTGAGCATAGGGCGGTCAGCAATAACAGCTGCAGTCCAGAATATTCCTGGATTTTCTTGCTGAGAGTCAAAATCTGGGCAAATATCAACAAATTGCATCTTAGGAGTATGTATCAGTAAACCTGATGCTACTATTTCTCCTGGTTGATAAGTCACACATTGTCTACCTGCATTAGTGACTGGGATATTAGCTACACATTCCCCAGTTTCCCACATCAGTATACGGATGGACACAGTTTTGTAAACACTCTCATAAGGTGAAATGGTCAAGCCTACTGTGCCTGGAGGCAAAGGATCCATGGGCCGAACAGGGACAGATTTCACTTCTGTAAAGGATATCTCAGTAGTCCCAGCCACATAAAACTCTGTTTTCCCAAATTGTAATCTTTTTCTCCCATCAGATTGCTTCTTGGATGATTGATGATGTCTGAGTACTGACCTTTTAAAGACTCTAGGTATAACCTCGGCTGCCATCATGTCCCAAGTATTTTTTGCCTTGGGCCCTGGAGCTGGGCCCTTCCTCTCATTTCCCCAAGTCATTCTACATTCTGATGCACAATGGAATAGGGTTTTGGGTTTTGTTCCATCTTTTATACCAACATTGAGCTTTCAGATGCCCTACTTTACTACACTGAAAGCATTGACAAGTCTTTCTGGAAGTCCCTTGCCAAGAGGAAAACCCTGTCTTCCCATGTTCTGCATCATTTGCATGGTTATTAAAAATATCTGTGACCACTGTGGCACAGCATCTTATGATCTCCTCTAAATCCTAGTATAATTCTTCTACAAACCTCATTAACATTTTCTCTAACAAGTTGTCTTTTCATAATTTCTGCTGCTACATTTTCTTTTTTTTTTTAATAACTTTTTATTGATAGAACCCATGCCAGGGTAATTTTTTATAACATTATCCCTTGCACTCGCTTCTGTTCCAATTTTTCCCCTCCTTCCCTCCCTCCACCCTCTCCCCCAGATGGCAAGCAATCCTTTACATGTTGAATAGGTTACAGTATATTCTGGATACAATATATGTGTGCAGAACCGAACAGTTTTCTTGTTGCACAGGGAGAATTGAATTCAGAAGGTATAAATAATCCGGGAGGAAAAACAAAAATGCAAGCAGTTTATATTCATCTCCCAGTGTTCTTTCTTTGGGTGTAGCTGCTTCGGCCCATCTTTGAAGAATTGAAACTGAATTAGCTCTCTTTATTGAAGAGATCCACTTCCATCAGAATACATCCTCAAACAGTATCATTGTTGAGGTATATAATGATCTCCTGGTTCTGCTCATTTCACTTAGCATCAGTTCATGTAAGTCTCGCTAGTCCTCTCTGTATTCATCCTGCCGGTCATTCCTTACAGAACAATAATATTCCATAATGTTCATATACCACAATTTACTCAACCATTCTCCAATTGATGGGCATCCATTCATTTTCCAGCTTCTAGCCACTACAAACAGGGCTGCCAGAAACATTTTGGCACATACAGGTCCCTTTCCCTTCTTTAGTATCTCTTTGGGGTATAAGCCCAGTAGTGGCACTGCTGGATCAAAGAGTATGCACAGTTTGATAACTTTTTGAGCATAGTTCCAAATTGCTTTCCAGAATGGCTGGATGTGTTCACAATTCCACCAACAATGTATCAGTGTCCCTGTTTTCCCACATCCCCTCCAACATTCCACATTATCTTTCCCTGTCACTCTAGCCAATCTGACAGGTGTGTAGTGGTATCTCAGAGTTGTCTTAATTTGCATTTCTCTGACTAATAATGATTTGGAGCATATTTTCATATGTCTATAAATAGTTTCAATTTCTTTGTCTGAGAATTGTCTGTTCATATTCTTTGACCATTTATCAATCTGAGAATGGTTTGATTTCTTATAAATTAGAGTCAATTCTCTATATATTTTGGAAATGAGGCCTTTATCAGAACCTTTGATTGTAAAAATGTTTTCCCACTTTATTGTTTCCTTTCTAATCTTGTCTGCATTTGTTTTGTTTGTACAAAAACTTTTCAATTTGATATAATCAAAATTTTCTATTTTGTGGTCAATAGTGATCTCTAGTTCTTCTTTGGTCATAAATTCCTCCCTCTTCCACAGGTCTGAGAGGTAAACTGTCCTATGCTCTTCCAATTTATTTATAATCTCATTTTTTCTGCCTAGGTCATGAACCCATTTTGACCTTATCTTGGTGTACGGTGTTAAGTGTGGGTCAATGCCTAGTTTCTGCCATACTAATTTCCAATTTTCCCAGCAATTTTTGTCAAATAGTGCATTCTTATCCCAGAAACTGGGGTCTTAGGGTTTGTCAAACACTATATTATTAAAGTTATTGGCTGTTTTGTCCTTTGAACCTAACCTATTCCATTGATCAACTAGTCTATTTCTTAGCCAATACCAGATGGTTTTAGTAACTGCTGCTTTATAATATAATTTTAGATCTGGTACAGCTAGGCCACCTTCATTTGATTTTTTTTTTCATTGATTCCCTTGAAATTCTTGACCTTTTGTTTTTCCGTATGAACTTTGTTGTTATTTTTTCTAGTTCATCAAAGTAGTTTTTTGGGAGTCTGATTGGTATAGCGCTAAATAAATAGATTAATTTAGGTAGTATTGTCATCTTTATTATATTTGCTTGCCCAATCCAAGAGCATTTAATATTTTTCCAGTTGGTTAGATCAGACTTAATTTGTGTGGAAAGTGTTTTGTAGTTTTGCTCATAAAGTTTCTGATTTTCCCTTGGCAGATAGATTCCTAAATATTTTATACAATCAGTAGTTACTTTAAATGGAATTTCTTTTTGTAACTCTAACTGTTGGGTTTTGTTAGTGATATATAAGAATGCTGATGACTTATGTGGGTTTATTTTATACCCTGCAACTTTGCTGAAGGTGTGGATTGTTTCTAATAACTTTTTAGTAGAGTCTCTGGGTTCTCTAGGTATACTATCATATCATCAGCAAAGAGTGATAATTTGGTTTCCTCATTGCCTATTCTTATTCCTTTAATCTCTTTCTCAACTCTTATTGCCAAAGCTAGCATTTCTAATACAATATTAAATAGTAACGGTGATAGTGGGCAACCTTGTTTCACTCCTGATCTTATTGGGAATGGTTGTAGTTAGTCCCCGTTACATATGATACTTATTGTTGGTTTTAAATAGATGCTACTGATTATTTTAAGGAAAAGTCCATTTATTCCTATACTCTCAAGAGTTTTTAATCGGAATGGATGTTGGATTTTATCAAATGCTTTTTCTGCATCTATTGAGATGATCATATGGTTTTTGTTAATTTGATTATTAATGTGGCCAATTATACTGATAGTTTTCCTAATATTGAACCAGCCCTGCATTCCTGGTATAAATCCTACTTGATCATGGTGTATTATCCTGGGGATGATTTTCTGTAGTCTTTTTGCTAATATCTTATTTAAGATTTTACATCAATATTCATTAGGGAGATTGGTCTATAATTTTCTTTCTCTGTTTTCAATCTACCTGGTTTAGGTATCAGTACCATGTCTGTGTCATAAAAGGAATTTGGTAGGACTCCTTCATTCCTATTTTTTCAAATAGTTTATAAAGCATTGGGGCTAATTGTTCTTTGAATGTTTGGTAGAATTCACATGTAAATCCATCTGGTCCCAGGGATTTTTTTTTTAGGGAGTTGATTAATAGCTTGTTCTATTTCTTTTTCTGAAATGGGACTATTTAAGCAATTTACTTCCTCCTCTGATAATCTGGGAAGCCTATATTTTTGGAGGTAGTCATCCATTTCGCTTAGGTTATCAAATTTATTGGTATAAAGTTGGGCAAAGTAACCCCTTATTATTTCTTTAATTTCCTCTTCATCAGTGGAAAGTTCTCCTTTTTCATTTTTAAGACTACTAATTTGATTTCCCTCTCTCCTTTTTCTAATCAGATTTACCAAAGGTTTATTGATTTTATTGATTTTTTCATAAAACCAACTCTTAGTTTTATTAGTTCAATAGTTTTTATTTTCTATATTATTAATTTCTCCCTTTAATTTTAGAATTTCAAGTTTAGTAATTGATTGGGGGTTTTTAATTTGGTCTTTTTCTAACTTTTTAAGTTGCAGGCCCAATTCATTATCTTCTCTTTTTCTATTTTATTCAAGTAAGCCTCTAAGGATATAAAATTTCCTCTTATTACTGCTTTGGCTGCATCCCATAAATTTTGATATGATGTCTCATCGTTGTCATTATCTTGAGTGAAATTATTAATTGTGTCTATAATTTGCTGTTTCACCCAATCATTCTTTAAGATGAGATTATTTAGTTTCCAATTACTTTTTGGTCTATTTACACCTAACTTTTTGTTGAATGTAGTTTTTATTGCATTGTGATCTGAAAAAAAAGCATTTACTATTTCTGCCTTCTTGCATTTAATTTTGAGGTCTTTATGTCCTAATATAGGGTTAATTTTTGTGTAGGTTCCATGAACTGCTGAGAAGAAAGTATATTCCTTTCTGTCACCATTCAGTTTTCTCCAGAGATTGATCATACCTAATTTTCCTAATATTCTATTTACCTCTTTAGTTTCTTTCTTATTTGTTTTGTGATTTGATTTATCTAAATCTGAGAGTGCAAGGTTGAGATCTCCCATTATTATAGTTTTGCTGTCTATTTCTTCTCACAATTCTCTTAACTTCTCTTTAAGGAAGTTAGATACTATATCACTTGGTGCATATATGTTTAATACTGATATTACTTCATTGTCTATAGTACCCTTAAGCAAGATATATAGTTTCCTTTCCTTATCTCTTTTAATTAGATCAATCTTTGCTTTTTCTTGATCTGAGATAAGGATGGCTACCCCTGCTTTTTGGACTTCACCTGAAGCATAATAGATTCTACTCCAGCCTTTTACCTTTACTCTGTATGTATCTCCCTGTTTTAAATGTGTTTCCTGTAAACAACAGATTGTAGGATTCTGACTTTTGATCCAGTTTGCTATCTGCCTCCTCTTTATGGGAGAGTTCATCCCATTCACATTTATGGTTAAAATCACCAATTCTGCCATCCTAATATCCCCAGATTATACTTTTCTTTTTCTTGCCCTCCTTTCCTTCTTCCCTAGTATTAAACTTATTGGTCCCACTAATGTCACACAGCTCTCCCTCTTTAGTATCTCTCCCTCCTCCCTTTGAATCCCTTCCCCTTTCTTGTACGCTTCCCTTATTACTCATTTTCCTTCTCTCTTTTACTCTCCCACTTTTTAATGAAGTGTGAAAAGAATCTTTGTAAAACAGAATATAAATTGTTTCCTCTTTGAGCCAACTCTGATGAGAGTAGGTTTCACACAATGTTCCTTCCCCTCTCTAAGTTCCCTCATATATAATAAGTTTCCTTTGCCTCACTGTCACATGTAGTTTCCCTCTTTTTATCTCCCCTCTTCCTTTTTTCTGACACTATCCCCTTTCCATTTCTACTTCCCTTTTTTATGTTATATCGGTAAAATCAAATTATACATATGGTTTTTATGTACATCCACAACAGAAATACAGTTCTTAAGAGTTCCTTTTACCTTTTTCTACTTCTCTTGATTCCTGTTGTTGGAGATCAAATTTTTTGTTTAAGTCTGTTTTTTTTTCCCTTAGAAACAGATGGAATTCCTCTATTTCCTTAAATGTACATCTTTTTCTGTGGAAAAAAAATACTCAGCTTAGCTGGGTAGTTTATTCTTGGCTCCATTCCAAGTTCTTTTGCCTTTCAGAATATTGGATTCCAGGCCCTTCGATCCTTTAATGTTGAGGCAGCCAGATCTTGCGTGACCCTTATTGTGGCATCTCGGTATTTGAACTGTTTTTTCCTGGATGCTTGTAAAATTTTTTCTTTAGTCTGAAAATTCTGAAGTTTGGCCACAATATTCCTCAGAGTCTTTATTTTAGGTTCTTTTTCAGAAGGTGTTCGATGAATTCTTTCAATGCCTATTTTCCCTCCCGGTTCTATTACTTCTGGGCAGTTCTCTTTGATGATTTCCTGTAAAATAGTATCTAGGCTCTTTTTTTTCATCATAATTTTCTGGTAGTCCAATAATCCTCAGGGTATCTCTCCTAGATCTATTTTCCAGGTCTGTTGTTTTTCCAAGTAAATATTTGACATTTTTCCCCAATCTTTCATTTTTTTTGGTTTTGCTTGACTGATTCTTGATGTCTCAATGAATCAGTCATTTCTATTTGTTCAGTTCTGATTTTTAGTGAGTTATTTTCTTCATTAGCTTTTTTAACTTCTTTTTGTGTATGTTCAATTGAGTTGTTTTGCTCTATGGATTTTTTTTCCATTTCATTAAATTTTTTTTTTAGTGAGTTATTTTCTTTTTCCAATTCGCAAACTCTGTTTCCCTGCACTTCTTGGGAGTTTTTTTTAACCTTTTCCAATTCACATTTCAGGAAGTTGTTTTCTTTTTCCACTTTATCAAATTTTTCTTTTAGTGAATTATGTGCCTTTCCCCATTTCTCTTCTAGCTCTCTTTTAAGGTTTTTAATAGTCTCTTCTAGGAGAGCCTTTTGTATTGGAGACCAACAATCGTCTGGAGACTGTCTGCTATTAGTCTCTTCAGGGTTGAAAAGCTGTTCTCTTTCTGTGTAGAAACTATCAATCGTTCTTTTGATTTTTTTACTCATTTTGTTAAAGCCTTTAAGGTCTGCCCTCAGAGCCAGGAGGTTACCAGCTTCCTCTGCAGAGCAGTGAAAGGTATATGGACGGGTAGCTGTCCTGCCAACCGGCTACAAAAAGCAGCCAGGTACTGGAGTGCTCTGGGAAAGAGTTCCCCACCCAAAAGTAACTCAGGCCTGCAGGGCTGGGCTGGGAAAGAACCCCGGTTGTGTGAGATAACGACTGCCCTGGGGCTAGATGCTGAGCAGGGAGAGTTTCACTTCCCAAGCTAAATCTTGCCCTGGGGCTGTGGGTGTTAGCAATTGAGCAGTGAATGGATTTGCAGGGACCAGAATTGTCTGCTTGAGAAGCACAGTCAGCTGGGGAGGTTCTATTGCCTCCCACTCTGCCGATCAGAGGCTGCCCAGGCTGTGCCCCCCTGCCATGCAGATTAGTAACTGCCCCTGCAAAAGCCCCGAACTGCCGGATGTGGCAGCAGGGCTGTGGTAATTTCTGCCTGAGTCACTTCTGGGTTTGAGGGATTACAGCCAGATCTCGTTAGGTTCTGGGTTTTTTTTTAGAGGACCCTCTGTTTTAGGCTTTAATTTCTCTGCCAGTTTACTGCTTTGTAATCAAGGCAGAGCAGTTAGCCTATAGCAGAGTCATCTCTATAACTTCTCTAGCCACAGAGATCACCCCTGCCCCTGGTCTGCTCAGGACGCTAGCCTCTCACTGCCTGTGCTAGTCTGTTCCTGGCCCCTCAGGACAAACTTTTCCTGGTGATCTTCTAGATCAGCTGGTAAATTTTAGTGCTTCTAATCTTCATGAATTTAAGTAGTGAAGAGTTATTTTTGAGGCTGCATTAAATAGTTGGTTATGAGGGGAATGAGAGGAGCTTAGAGAGTCTCATGTACCTGCTCCGCCATCTTGGCTCCACCCCTACATTTTCACCAACAGTTCATATGACACCTGTCTGAGGACATCCCAAGAAATCAGCAAAGGGCTCATTTGTTCCTTGCGCTATTTTTGTGAAGCCTTCCCTTCTATCTTGCCTTCCTAGGATGGTGCTCCATGCTTTGATAACAGTAGCAGCAATTTACTCATATGCTGCTATAGGGTAATTAATCTGTGCTAAAGTGTCTGCATAAGGACCTATACCTGTTAGTTGGTCACAGGTGATTGGTATAGTAGCTACAGGTTGTCTATTTCATTGGGCTTGTATACCATAGAGTTCACGATACTCAGAAAGCCACAACAAGTTTTGTCTAGGTTTTAAAAATGTCCTTGCAACAGATTTACTATCATTAAGGGTTAAAATTTCAAATGCCAAATTCTCTAATAACATCTTAACATAACATGATGTAACCGAATAAAGAGTGCCATCCTTTTTCAGATCTTTGATAATTTCTAGATTAAAAGGAGTGTATCTTCTTTTTTCATGACATGAAGAGTTAAGCTGTTTAATCACGGGATAAGTTTCGATTCTCAAAGCACCTTTATCCTGCCCTCCTTCTTGGGCTTTAAGTAGTGCCTTTTGCAATGGAATCATGGTGGGGGGTTAGTCATTGGGGTGAGTAGGGTCTGCTGGTATCACAGCCCTTCCACTCCTTCTTCTCCCACCACTCAGGAAGGTGAAATTGATGGGGGAGGGTCAAGAGCCTCCTTGGGTGTAGGGGGAGGTGAAGCTGAGCTGTGAGAGTGAGAATCACCACACCCGTTAAGTTCACTTAACTCTTTATGCCTTTCAGCAATTTTTTCAGTACCATCCCCCTTCTCTTCCTCTTTCTTCTCATGCTTCCTTGTCTGGCTGTTTTCCTTAAAACATTTCTTTTTATTTTTAGAACTCGAGGGGTTCTTTAAGGCCAATTGTATTATGTAGTTTAAATAGAATATTTCCTTAGAAACTGAATCAGGACCAACATAATTGTAATATTCACTTAGTTGTTGCCATGTATAATGATCTTCTTAATGCTAATATTAGTAACAGGAACTTATTCTCCATGCATAAATGTAAACTCAGCCCGGAACAACCACTAATACTTAACCAAATAAATAGCCATACCCACAGTCTGCTCTTTTCATTCAGTATCAGTTCATGTAAGTCTCTCTAGGCTGCTCTGAAATTATCCTGCTGGTCATTTCTTACAGAACAATAATATTCCATAACATTCATATGCCACAATTTATTCAGCCATTCTCCAATTGATGGCCATCAGTTCAATTTCCAGTTTCTAGCCACTACAAAGAGGGCTGCCACAAACATTTTTGCACAGACAGGTCCCTTTCCCTCTTTTAAGATCTCTTTTGCATATAAGCCCAGTAGTAACACTGCTTAGGAAGGGTATGCACAGTTTGGCAACTTTTTGAGCATAGTTCCAAATTGCTCTTCAGAATAGTTGGATGTGTTTTCAACTCCACCAACAGTACATCAGTGTGAGGGATATAGAAGACCCTTACCCAAAGTGATTACTTAGAGATCACTCAGTAGAAGGCAGAAAAGTTGTTTATTGAAAACCTCCAGAGGATGAGTCATCCCATCGTGAGATAAGAAAGAGAAAGCTCGCAGTAGGAGGGCTAAAGAAGTAGTAAAGATACACAGCTTTTATACAAGAAATTACATCACAAGTAAGAGAGCATTGAGAAGGGGAGGGGAAAGCATCTAATTGGTTGTTGCTATCTGGGGAGATTGGAATGGAAGGTTTTTGTTTCCCTGAAATCTCCTGATTTCTAGGAAATAGAAAATCAGTCCTTCAGGCTTAATCAAGCAGATAATGGTTGAGCTAATAGACTAAATATCGATAAATGTCAAATACTAATAAATGTCATTAGCTCAAGTTAAGTAAATATGTTTCTAACTGATCAAAGCTCAAATAAATATGAGCCTGCACATACTATACAGGTCATGAGGGAAACACAGAAATAATGAAAATAAAATACAGAAAAAGAATTCACACATTCCTGTAAGTTCTTCACCATATCTCTCTCTATTCCATACATCAGTGTCCCAGTTTTTGCACATTCCCTCTAATATTCATGACTGTCTTTTCCTGTCATCTTAGTCAATCTGAGAAGTGTGTTGTGGTATCTCAGAGTTATCTTAATTTGTATTTCTCTAATCAATAATGATTTGCATCAACTTTTCATATGGATAGAAACAGTTTCAATTTCTTCATCTGAAAATTATCTGCTGTTGTCCTTTGGCCATTTATCAGTTGAAGAATGGCTTGATTTTTTAATAAATTTGAGTCAGATTTATTTTGGAAAGAGGCCTTTCTCAGAAATTTTAACTGTAAAGATGTTTTCCCAGTTTATTGCTTCCCTTCTAATCTTGTCTGCATTCTTTTTGTTTATACAAAAGCTTTTTAACTTGATGTAATCAAAAATTTCTATTTGGGGATCAATCATTTGGTCACAAATTCCTTCTTCATCCACAGTCTGAGAGGTAAACTATCCTATGTTCTTCCAATTTATTTACACTCTCATTCTTTTTACCTAGATCATGAACCCATTTTGATTTTATTTGGGTGTATGGTGTGGGTCAATGCCTAATTTCTGCCATATTAATCTCCAATTTTCCCAGCAGTTTTTGTCAAATAGTGCATTCTTATGCCAAAAGTTGGGGTCTTTGGGCTTGTCAAACACTAGATTGCTAGAGTGATTGACTATTTTGTCCTGTGGACCTATCCTATTCCACGGATCAACTACTGTATTTCTTAGCCAATGCCAAATAGTTTTAGAAAAGGCAAGGTGCAGCCCCGCCTCTTCTGGCAGCCCCAGGGGGACTGCAGAGGAGCTGAGAAGGAGCCCCCACACCCCTGCGCTGCCTACACCCTGCAGGGTGCGGATCCTGGTTCTTCTCCTGTCTTGGCTCATCCCTCCAAGCCGAACGGCTCCTCCGCAGCCTGGCACGACCAGCTTCTGCTCCCCAACTGCGGTGCCGCTTGCTCCAGAACACTCAAAGTCGTCCTCTGCAACCATTCCCTGTGGGATGGACTCCCACATCCCATGTTCCCCTTACGTTCCATTAGCAGCAGAACGAAATGCTGCTCAAAAGGGCGGGCCGGGCCATGTTCCCCTCCCTGGCTTACCAAATCCGGGGCATGGAGCCCCGGGTCCGTTACCGCGTCTTTGTGAACATGGTGCGCACCGATCAGCATCACTGGTGCTATGAGAAGGCCCGGTGGGCTCCCTATGAACCCGAAGAGACCAGCGTTCCCAGCAACCAGCTCTATCCGCACCCATACTCCTCTAACACGGGCCCCCACTGGATGCAGCGAGAGGTCGCCTTTAAAACACTCAGGCTCACGAACGCGGAGCCCGCGGCCCAGAGCCCCAGCCACGCCATCTGGCTCCAGTCTCAGCACAGGTACCGGCCCCGGCTCCACGTTGAAGAACTGGGCTGCGGAGACCAGGAAGCGCTGGCTGCGCCCTCCCGGAGCCACATCTTTTCCTTCCCCAAGACCGAGTTCATTGCCGTGACTGCTTATCGCAACGCTGAGATCATCCGCCTCAAAATCGACCACAATCCCTATGCTAGGGCCTTTCGGAGAGACGCCCCCTCGGCAGGAGGCTTGAGCGCGAGGCCGACGCCTGGACGAGCAGGCGCCGACCCCTGTGCTGAAGCGGCTTCGGACCACGCCGGCCAACGGCCATTGCTCCCAGAGGGTCAAGACCGGGACCGGGGAAGCTCTACTCCCAGCATGGGCTCCAGGGCCCCCAGCCACTCTCCGCCCAGGCCGCAGCCCTTCCCCCAAGCCTGCTGCCCCCCACTTCTGCAGCCGCAACGCCTTACCAAGACAGACTAGAGGCTACGGGGTCCGGAACGGGGGAGCCCGTGTCCCTGCTCCCAACCTCCCTGGGGCACAGGATGGATTGTCTCCAGTCCGGGCTCTCAAAGCCCTTAGAGCCCGCCCCCGGAGCCCGGGAACAGCCGCGGCTTCACAGGGAAATCTGGACTCACGGGATCCAGACAGATTCTCAAGATACAGCCCGGGGGAAAAGAGCTCCGAAGAAGAGGCGTCAATGTCCTGGTCCTTCAGGCAGCCCCGCCATGTCCTCAGCGAGGGCTCATGGACAAGCCCAGGCCCAGCGGCTTCCAGCTACAGAAGGCAGCGCCAACGCTTCCCCCGAAGCAGTGTCTGAGGACCCCAGCGACCTGCTGGTAACAGAAGAGGCCGGTGTGCAGGAGGGGAACAGCGCGATGCCCGCTGCCTGCTGGGCCATGCAGCAGCCCCAACAGCCCCTGTACTATGTGTTTGACTCCACTTCCAGCAGCAGCAGCAGCAATGGTCTGGCAACCTTGCAAGTTGTGGCCCTGAACCCGGGCCTGCAGCCTTCCACTGTTCCCCTTGCAGCGTCTTATGGCTCCAGTCCAGAGGGTCTGCTCGCCCTACTGCAGGCACCCACATTCCCAGCAGAGCCCTCCCAGGGCACCAGTGGGGACTGCCACCCATCTCTACCTCTGCAGCCTGTCCTTGGAGCCCAAGAAGAGCCAAGTGTTCAAGAGCAAATCTGGCCCCATCTAACTCAGACAGAGCTGGAAGATTCAGCACTGTCTGAGGGACCTCCCAAGAAGAGACGTTTATCTCCTGCTTCAGGCAGACAGGCAAGGTGTTCAGGGAGGGATGATGGAGAAACCCAGGACCAGCATCTTACAGCTGCAGCATCCAGTCCCTACACCTTCTCAGAAGCAGCTTCTGAGGACCCTGGCCACCTGCTGGGTGTCCAGGAGGCTACTGCTCCAGACAACAGGAACGGGATCCCTGTTCTCTGGAGTGCCCCCCAGCAGTCCCAGTCACCCTTGCACTCTCTCTTTCATGCCCCTCCCAGCAGCAGCAGCAGCAGCAATGGCCTGGCAACCTTGCAAGTTGTGACCCTGAACCCGGGCCTGCAGCCCTCCACTGCTCCACTTGTTGTGTCTTATGGCTCCAGTCAAGAGGGTTTGCTCTCCCTACTGGAGGCACCCACATTTCCATCAGAAATCTCGCAGGGCACCAGTGGGGACTGCCACCCATCTCTACCTCTGCATCCTGTCCCTGAAGTCCAAGAAGAACTAAGTGTTCAAGAGCAAATCTGGTCCCATCTGACCCAGACAGAGCTGGAAGATTTAGCACAGGTTGAGGAAGCTCCCCAGAAGAGAAGTTTGTCTCCTCAGGCTTCAGGGAGGCAGGCAAGGTGTTCAGTGACAGTCAATGGAGAAGCCCAGGACCAGCTTCTTACAGCTGCAGCATCCAGCCCCTACACCTTCTCAGAAGCAGCTTCTGAGGACCCTGGCCACCTGCTGGGTGTCCAAGAGGCTCCTTCCCCGGACAGCAGGAGTGCAATCCCTGTTCTCTGGAGTGCCCTTCAGCAGTCTCAGCGACCCTTGCATTCTCTCTTTCACTCCCCTCCCAGCAGCAGCAATAGCAGGAGCCTGCCAAGATTGGAAGATGTGGCCATGGGGCCCTCGACTTCTCTACTTGCCATGTCTTACGAGCCTAGTCCTGAGGAGGCTCTGTTCTCCCTACTAGAGGCATCTGGCTGCCTCTCAGAAAACTCCCAGGGGACCAATAGTGACTGTCTCCCCTCTGTGCCCTCCAAGCCAATGAATCCTGTCCCCGGAGCCCAAGAAGGCCAAAGTCTTCAACAGGAAATCTGGAGCTCTCTCACCGAGACGGTCTCGGAAGATTCACCCCAGGTTCCAAGAACTTCGGAGATGGCACCTTTCTCTCACAATGATTACAGCGGCCAGGACCCCTCTTTCCTCATCCCAGACTTTTACTGGGATTCCCTCTTCTAAGGAAGAGCAGCCCCTTGGACACCTGGGACATTTAGAAACACACACAAGCACACAGAGGCACATGCTGCCATGCACCCATGCTCACAGACACAATCACTCACACGCACCTACTCACAGAGACAAGGAGACACTCACACATGTCAACTGGCAGCCAGCAAAGAAGCATTCCTTTGGACTCACAGTGCAGGGGATGAGGGAGTGGGGAGTGCTGACCCCATGCCACGCACAGAACAGCTTTTGGGCCAATTCCTGCTCAATCCACCTTGCCTGATGAATGATGCTCTGCCCAGAGGAGAGCACCATCTTGGAGAAAAATCATCTCTTTTCTCTTGATGGTTGTGCCTGTCAATGCAATGCCATGGTCTAGTGGACAGGAGGCCCACAGGGCCTTTACTTGGCGATTCCCTAGGACAGTTTTCATGAAAGGTTTTAAATTCTCAAAACCAATGCATAGACGATTTTTCCACATGAACCAATGCTAAACCTCTTATTTCAGTTTCCTCTCCTTCCCCTCACTCCTTCCATAGATGCCAAGTTAGGCAATATATGTTAAATAAATTGTTAAATGGATGTTAAATCCAATATATGCACACATATGCATTAAATCATCTTGCTGCCCAAGTAAAATTGAATCAAAACTATCAATACTGAGAAAGAAAATAAAATGCCGGCAAGCAACCACAAACAGAATGAAACTGCTATGCTGTGATCCATGATTGTTTCTTATAGAATAATATTACCTAACATTCATATATCCTACCTCAGATACCTCAAAATATATTAAACAAAAATAATTGAAGAAACATATACTATCTTTACATAGGAAGATAAAAAAAATCCTAATTCAGAAAAAAATTTCAGGCAAATGAAGAAAAATATAAATCTATCTTGGACAGATGTATATGCAAATGGATGAAATAATCCAATAACAATAAAGAATGGATAAGAGAAAAAAAAGTATTTTTTTTTTGTTGTTTACAGGAAACACATTTAAATAGCATAGACATGAACAATATAGAAATGAGAGATTAGAAGAAAACAGTCAACAAGTCAGGTGAATTTCCCAAAGTTGGAATTGAAAGTTAGCTATCAGACAGATCAAAAACAAATATTCACAACATAAAAAGTAAACAACTGCACTGTGCATAAAAGGAATAATAACAAATATCAATACTAAACTTCTACACTAAATTTAAAAAGAAAAAATATCTAAATTAAAAGATGTAGATAATAACACAATAATAAGAAGGAACTTTAAAGTTCCAGACAAATTCAATACAAAATCAAACAAAAGCAAGAGATAATTGAAAACATTGTTGGAGAAACTGGAACTAAGACTTTTTGACATCCTAACAATTGATACTGCCACAGAATATACAGATTTCTCAAAACCATATGCAACTTTTATAAAAATTGGCAATGTATTAGAGTATAAGGTATGTTGCAAATAAATGAAAAAGCAAGAATAGTAAACATTTCTTTTACTGGCCATAATGCAATAAAAATAATCGTTATACAGAGCATAAATAAAAGCTGCAGATCCAAATAATCATTTAACAGTAAAATCCAAAATAATGACTGGATCAAAGAAATAGTAACATTTGGTAGTTATATGAATTTTTAAAAATAACACAATATATCAAAACCTCTGGAATGCAACTAAAGCAATCTTCAGGGAGCAAAAAAAGCACACATAACACACTAATACATTGAAAAGGAGAAGAGTAATACAGCAGATATGAATTTCCTAAAAGCTAGAAAAATACAAACCAAGCTAATATAAGAATAACACGGGAGATGTTTTAAAATACAGGAGAAATAGATAATCTGAACAATGAAAAAAATTATGGAAAAGATAAAAATATAAGATGTTTGAAAAGATTAACACAATAAACATTCAGCCAACCTGGTTAAAGAGGATAGGAGAGGATTCAGGGAAGATGACAGATTAGGTCAAAAAAATTTAACTTATCCAGATTTCCTCCTCAAGACAAAATTGCATCTCAGGGAAAATATAGAGCCACTAAAAATAAATATGAGTTGGAACAGAACAGTAGTCTTCCTGAGACTAGGAGGTTTGGCTCTTGTAAAGTGTAAACTTCTCCAAGCTAACACCACTGAAACAGCAAGCAGTGGGCCCCAGGGTTAGGTAGGTTGAAAGATGACCCCAACCCTAGTACAGAAACTTTCACCTAGACAAGATGAGAGCTGGATCTCTGAGTTAGGGAACATTAAGGGAATCTCTGCTGATAAGGGACACCAGGTCCAGCTGTGCTTCCTTCATGCAGCCCTGCATGAGAAGGGGCTAGCATATTCCTGATCAATAAAGAAGCAGTGGGGCAGGATTCTGGCTACACTCACTCACAGGAGAGTGAAGTTCTTAGTTTCAGGTTCCAGGTCAGAGGGGAGAATTGATGGAGCACCTGAGGCTAGACACCCCCGGTCACATATTCCAGGATTAGGGGTGATTACAGTAATACCAGTATCTCACACCATATGCCAAGATAAGGTCAAAATGGCTACATAATTTAGATATAAAGGATAATACCATAAGCAAATTAGGGAAACATGGAAAAAGGAAGAATTTATCACCAAACAAAAGATAGAGAAAAATATGAAAGGTAAAAGAAATAATGTTGATTTCATGGAGTTAAAAATTTCCATAAAATCAATGCACCCAAAATTAAAAGGAAAATAGGAAACTGGAGAAAATATTTTAAGGTAAATTTCTCTAATAAAGGCCTTATTTTTCCCAAATATATAGGGAATTTAATTAATTTATTAAAATAAGAGTCATTCCCCAATTGAGAAAAAGTTTAAGGATATGAACAGGCAGAATGAAAAATTCAAAACTATTCATGATCATATAAAATGCTCTAAATCACATAATTGGAGAAATATAAATTAAAACAACTCTGAGGTATCACCTCCAGGGCACATATGTGTAGATGGATCTATTTAATCCCACCTCCCATCCCCCCCCAAATCATTATATATAATAAACACAAGATTATTCTCCCCAATGAGGGGATTATGACAGTGAATGGTTAACTGTGGAAACTGAATAAATCACACTGACAACATCTTATGACTCTATTCTGTAGCTAGCTTGGTTTCTATTTGATTATGAATCTAATTTCTATCAAGAGAAAAAAAATTATCTAATTGCAGGAAATGGGAGAAAATCTTTGCATTGTTTGAATCTAGCCCTGCACGGGTTGCAAACTTGAACACCCATTCATTCTACTTAGAGACTCTTAACCACTAACCTAGGTTGTTACACTGACCTGAAATTTAGACAGATTCAAAGATTGTTGCAAGAAATATTCTCACAGTTGTGCACCTCAAGTAATCTGTTTTATCTTAAAACTAGTGCTTGACTAATCAATGAGTTTTCATATTTCATTTCCAGGTTCCTTTGATTGCTTTCAGACATTTTGGGGAAGGCAGCATTTCATTTTCTGATTTCAAGGAAATGTACCTGTTCACTCTACCCCTTTCAACTTGGAAACTGCCTACTCTTTAATCCTACTAGAAATCCGATTACCTGATGTTGTAGTCTTTCTTTTTAATCATTTTTAATATTTAAAAATGTCTGTCTCCCCCTATATTCATGGCGAAGGCCTAAACTAAGTAGATCGGATTTCACTTTGTTAAACAATTAGAATGCATTGGTTAATGAATAGATGTTTTCTCATTCATCTATTCTTTATATTATGCTTTTTAAAAATTTCATGAAATCCAAATTAACACATAAAATTTAAAATAATGTACTAGAGCAGAGCTATCATTCAGTTAAATTCAAAAGAGGAAAGATAGATATCCTGACTTTACATAATGCTACAATAAAAATGGTCATGATAAAAAAAGATAAACAGAGAAATTATATTATTCTTAAAATCATCATAATACTTATATTTCTAAAAATTGTTTTCAGAGTCTCACATCAGTGTTAATATTTTGCCTCATAATCAATTTCCCTAATGAAATTTTCTGCCATTCCTCTATAGTCCATTTCTTTGGAATTGTGTTATGTAGTCTTCAATTACTTTTTCATTCTGTCTTCAGGAACCTTTATTCAATGTTATTTTGATTACACTGTGATGATATGTTTGGTATTTCTGCTTTCCAGTCATTTGTATGTGTGGTTACTCTTTATACCCCCATACAAGATCATTTGTTATAAATCTGCTATATAATTAAGAAGTGTGTAGATATCTTTATATTGCCATTCATTTATTTCCAAAGAGCTAGTATCTCTCATTTTCCTAAAGTTTTATTGAAATCTTATTTATAATTTTTTTAGATTTGTCTAGGTTTAAAAGGTTAGATTGAAGACCTGTTACAATTCTGCTCTATATTTCTATCTGCAATCTGGTAAATTTCTCCTTTAAATATTTAGATCCTCCAGTAATAGTTTAAGAATGGATAACTGATACACTGAATAAGATAACTTCAAAGATTTTGAATTAAGTAGGAAAAGCTCTTTGAAGTATCATCGATGAATTAGCATTTCAGTTGAGAAGAGTTCATTCAAGAAGTTGGAGCAAGAAAGACCTGGAGAAGTGACTGGGACTGGTTTGTGGGATGAAGAGTTGGAGTACTCAGGACAGCTCCCAACTTGTGCTTATGGTGAGGATATAATTTCTCCTGATTCTCCTCTCTTTGGAATGGATGAGGAAAAGACTATATGGCATCATTTGTTCCTGTGACTTTTCACTGTCCCTAAGGATGCAGCAATTTTTAGAAAGCACTGATAGGGCTTTCTAAGAACAGAAACTCAAATTCTGACCAAATCAATGCAAGTTTAGGGTCATCTGGTCTCAAGAATTGTCCATACCAGGACCAGGATAGATGCCATACCAGGCTCCTTTCAAGCTCAGTCAAATGTGAGTAGCTCCGAATACCTCTGCCGGTTACTGGGAGCTTCTTTTCCATCCTGACAAGAGGTTTCTGAATTTCATCTGAGCCAGTATCAACCGGAGTTGTGGTTGTATGTCACCCAGACTTGAATAATGAGCTTCACACCCACCTGGTCCTTCTGCCTCTGCTCTTTCTTCAGCCTCCAGTCAGCACAAAGATGGAATGAATCTCTTGTTTCCTTCACTTGGGGCTCGGCTAGCTTTCTGGCAAGTCTTGGTCTCAGTGGGGGTAGTGCAGGAGCCCAGCCTGTGAGATGAAGATGAATCTGGTTGCGCCTCAGAGAGAGTGCTTCTCTTCAACTGCACTGATGCTCCCTTCTCAATCTTCAGATGATCATATGGTTTTTGTTAATTTGGTTATTAATATGGCCAATTATACTGATAGTTTTCCTAATATTGAGCCAGCCCTGCATTCCTGGTATAAATCCTTCTTGATCATGGTGTATTATCCTGGGGATGATTTTCTGTAGTCTTTTTGCTAATATCTTATTTAAGATTTTTAACATCAATATTCATTAGGGAGATTGGTCTATAATTTTCTTTCTCTGTTTTCAACCTACTTGGTTTAGGTATCAGTACCATGTCTGTGTCATAAAAGGAATTTGGTAGGACTCCTTCATTCCCTATTTTTCCAAATAGTTTATATAGCATTGGGGCTAATTGTTCTTTAAATGTTTGGTAGAATTCATATGTAAATCCATCTGGTCCTGGGGATTTTTTTTTAGGGAGTTGATTAATAGCGTGTTCTATTTCTTTTTCTGAAATGAGACTATTTAAGCAATTTACTTCCTCTGTTAATCTGGGAAGCCTATATTTTTGGAGGTAGTCATCCATTTCACTTAGGTTATCAAATTTATTGGCATAAAGTTGGGCAAAGTAATCCCTTATTATTTCTTTAATTTCCTCTTCATCAGTGGAAAGTTCTCCCTTTTCATTTTTAAGACTACTAATTTGATTTTCCTCTCTCCTCTTTCTAATCAGATTTACCAAAGGTTTACCAATTTTATTGGTTTTTTCATAAAACCAACTCTTAGTTTTATTTATTAGTTCAATAGTTTTTTTTTTTTACTTTCAATATTAGTAATTTCTCCTTTTAATTTTAGAATTTCAAGTTTGGTAATTGATTGGGAGTTTTTAATTTGGTCTTCTTCTAGCTTTTTAAGTTGCAGGCTGAATTCATTGATCTTCTCTTTCTCTATTTTATTCAAGTAAGCCTCTAAGGATATAAAATTTCCCCTTATTACTTCTTTGGCTGCATCCCACAAATTTTGGTATGATGTCTCATCGTTGTCATTATCTTGAGTGAAATTATTAATTGTGTCTATAATTTGCTGTTTTACCCAATCATTCTTTAAGATGAGATTATTTAGTTTCCAATTACTTTTTGGTCTATTTTCACCTAACTTTTTGTTGAATGTAGTTTTTATTGCATTGTAATCTGAAAAAAAAAAGCACTTACTATTTCTGCCTTCCTACATTTAATTTTGAGGTCTTTATGTCCTAGTATATGGTCAATTTTTGTGTAGGTTCCATGAACTGCTGAGGAGCATTCTGTCTTTCTGTTACCATTCAATTTTCTCCAAAGATCTATCATACCTAATTTTTCTAATATTCTATTTACCTCTTTAATTTCTTTCTTATTTGTTTTGTGGTTTGATTTATCTAATTCTGAGAGTGCAAGATTGAGATCTCCCACTATTATAGTTTTGCTGTCTATTTCTTCTTGCAACTCCCTTAACTTCTCCTTTAGGAAGTTAGATGCTATACCACTTGGTGCATATATGTTTAATATTGATATACCTTCATTGTCTATAGTACCCTTAAGCAAGATATAGTTTCCTTCCTTATCTCTTTGAATTAGATCAATTTTTGCTTTTGCTTGATCTGAGATAAGGATGGCTACCCCTGCTTTTTTGACTTTACTTGAAGCATAATAGATTCTGCTCCAGCCTTTTACCTTTACTCTGTATGTATCTCCCTGTTTTAAATGTGTTTCCTGTAAACAACATATTGTAGGGTTCTGACTTTTGATCCAGTCTGCTATCCACCTCCTCTTTATGGGAGAGTTCATCCCATTCACATTTACGGTTAAAATGACTAATTCTGTATTTCCTGCCATCATAATATCCCCGGATTGTGCTTTTCTTTTTCTTTCCCCCTTTCCTCCCTTCCCTAGTATTAAACTTATGGACCCCACTTGTTTCATGCAGCTCTCCCTCTTTAGGATCCCCACTTCCTCCCTTTGAATCCCTTTCCCTTTCTTGTACCCTTCCCTTATTACTCTTTTTCCATTTTCCTTTTCTTCTCCCACTTTTTAATGAGGTAAGAGAAGATTCTCTGTAAAATAAATATGTCAATTATTTTCTCTTTGAGCCAATTCTGATGAGAGTAAGATTCACACAATGTTCCTCCCCCTCTCTAAGTTCCCTCATATATGATAGGTTTCCTTTGCCGCATCGTGGGATGTAGTTTCCCTCTTTTTATCTCCCCTTTTCCCTTTTTCTGACACTATCCCCTTTCCATTTCTACTTCCCTTTTTATGTTATATCAGTAAAATCAAATTATATATGTGGTTTTTTTTTTTTGTATATCCACAACAGAGATACAGTTCTCAAGAGTTCCTTTTACCTTTTTCTGCTTCTCTTGAGTCCTATGGTTGGAGATCAAATTTTTTGTTTAACTCTGTCTTTTTCCTTAGAAACAAATTCCTCTGTAAGAACTTTGGTTTTTAATGAAGAAATACTTGGGACATGTAGGCAATCAATGATCAAGGCTGGTTTTATTAGTCTCATGCTTCAGTGCATGTTTGGAGAGAAAGAGACATGTGATGACCGAATATTTTAAAATCAGCCAGAGTCAGGAATTCAGATTAAGGGAAAAATCTTCAATCTTTATTCTTTTTGAGGTGAAGGAGGATTGCAATAGCAATATGGGCAGCTGCGACAGGAAGCCAGCCAGCAGAGGTGAAGGGGTAATCACAATAGCAATGTGAGCAGCTGCTACAAGAAAACAGCCAGCAGTCTCTCCCTGCTTCTCTTCCTGCCCCTCAGCCTCCAACCACCAAAATCGTCATTTCCTATATCAGGACTTGCACAAAGAGTGGGCGGGGCCATTCTTTCTCCAAGCATATATGTTAATAGAGTATGGTCCAATTACTATTTAGCCTCACGTGCTTGGGACCTCAGTGTATCAACTTGAGCCTCAGCCCATTACAGAGACATCTGGGAGGGAGGAGAAGCTCTGCACTATTCAAGGTGGAGAATAACCCAGAGAAGAGGAAGGTCCCAAAGAGGGACAGGGCAAGACAGGAGCCCCGAAACAAGAATAAATGCTACTCACACTTCCTCCTAATGGCAGGAGACAGCCCATGAAAGCCTCATGAAGCCTTATTTACAGAAAAGGAACCCCGGCTTAGAGCCTGGCCACCCAGGGTGGAGCTGAGTGAGCAGGGATTCAGACCCAGGGATAGAGTAAGAGAAATGACCTGCCCCCTCCCCCCTTTTCGCCCAGGATCCCTCTCATAGCCCTCTCATGACTTTGGCCCAGTCATCCTTCTCAGGGATGGGGCCCACCAGTTCACCCTCAGTGGAGCAGTGAGCTTGACCGAAGGCTTGAGCTGGTCTCTAGGGGCCCAGCACCCCACTCTGAGCTATGTCACTGGCAGGGGCTGGGGCCCTGGGGCTCCCAAGAATAGGTTGACTGAGGAGAGCTGGGGATAACTGTGGGAGGTCAGTACAAGGCCTCTGGGCTGGGAGGCCTGGGATTCAATTCCTGCTCTGGCAGACGCTTGAAGCAGGCCTTGGGAGAAATCATTTGGGCTCCCTGTGTTTCAAATTGGAATGGATAAGAATAAAGAGTAAAGAGTAAAGGTGCTTCCTGTATGCAGGCACTGTGCTGGTTCTTTGTCATTATCTGGAATTTCACAGATGAGGAAACTGAGGCAGGCTGAAGCTAGGAGATTTATCAGGGCCATAAAGCTAGGAATACCTAAGCCAACATTGGAGCTCAGATCTTCCTGAGTCCAGACCAGCTGCCTCTAGTCCTAGCTGATGTTTGAGCCTCTGCCAGCTCTCCACATGCCCTGATTTGTCCTTGGGATGTCCTGTACTCCACTCGTATGGGGAGCAGGAGCTCTGCCCTCAGACTCCCATCTGTCTGGGGTACCAGGGGCCAGGGATCCTGGAGATGATCCCGTCCTGTTCCTTCCTGGAGCACCCAGGACAGAGGGGATGGTGGGGGGCTCTTGATGGTGGGAGGAGAAGCCATGGGAGAATTTCTCCTCCCCAGAATCAGGTGCTGCTTCCACAGAGGGAACCTCAGTCTCTGGTCTGGGTTTTGGTTTCCAGAAATAGCCACCAAACCCCCTGATCAACTCGGTCATGTCAGCACTGGGGAGAAGCATGGCCTTCCTGTGTCAGCGGTAGTCCCCTTCCTGTGCTGAGGCTGTAAATAACCACCTGGCTGCCCTCAGTGGGGCCGTCCTGGGGAGTGTGGCCATCCTGTGTCAGAGAAAACAAGAGGATCCCAGTTCTTCACTCGGTTCCCCGCCAAGTCCCAGCCTGAAGAGGAAACCTGAGGGAACCCCTGGGGCCCGTGATCCAGCACGGGCAGGAATTCCTCAAACCCAAGTGAAATATAGCTACACCATGAAGCACATGTGGCCATTTCTCTGCCCTGTCCAGCCTGGCCATGGCCCAGCAGCCCTTGGGAGGGCAGTGAAAGGTGGGCAGAGGGGCGTTCAGTGCACCCCCAATTCCAGTGCCAGTCAAATGACCCCACGGACTATGTGTGAGCTGGCAATGTGGCCGGGTCAGAGGGGGCAGAAACTTCCTCTTCTCACCCACCCCCAAGTCTGGGGTCATATGGACACGAGCCTGGGTGATCTCTTGAGTTTGGGCCTAGCAACGTGGCAGTCTGTGTCAAAGCACACACACAGTTTGGTAAATTTTAAATTGATTTCAGAATATTTGTGCTTATTCATATGTCCACAATGGGGCATCATTGGGCTTCTTTGCTCAGAGCCCCTCTGATATTTTTAATTTTTCTTTTTTGTCATCTTGGCTGTTGAAATGCATATACAATATGAGAACTGTTTCAATTTGTATTTCTCTTATTAGCAATGATTTGGAATATTTCAAAACATATTTCACACATTATATTTTTTATGCAATACTTTATATTTATATACTATTATATATGATATCCTACAATACAATTTATACAACATAACTATAACTATATTACATGTATAAATCTAACTTCTTTCATAGTGTTCAATTTTCCCTTCAAGTCAAGTAGGAAGACCTCTTTTCAGTAGTTGGAGTTTTGGTTTTTATTGAAAACTAGAGTATTTGCTTCTATGTGTTAAGTATTCAATTTCCTCCCTTGTATTTATTGCTCTAAAATGAGTGTTACATTATTTTAATAATACTAATAATTTTATTTATATATTTTAACATAAATAAATTAAGTAGTAGAATTTAATGATAGCTACATAATATAGTTTTATCTGGGCACTGCTAGGCCCTCTTTATTTCTCTTTGTTTTCATTATTTCTCTTGAGAGTCTTGACTTTTTATGTTACATAAATTTCATTATTAATTTTTCCCAGCATTATAAAGTAATTCTTTGGTAATTTGATATGGTATTGACTAAGTAAATGAATTTATGTAGCATTGTGGTTTTTTTTTTATCACATTGGATGATCTCAATTATGAACAATGAATTTTTCCAGTCATTTAGACCTGTCTTTATTTCTATAAATTGCAGTTTGCAGTTGTGTTTAATTAATTATCATTTATATTTTGGAAAATAAATGCAAGTATTTTATATTGTATACATATATATGAATATTCATTCATTTCATTTAAGTTTATTTATTTTAAATGGAGTTTCTCCTTCCATCTCTTTTTGTTGGGTCTTATTGGTATTAGAAATACTGGTGATTCGTGTAGATTTATTTTATATTCTGCTGTTCCTTTGTTGAAATTATTTCAGTTAATTTTTAGTTAACTCTCTAGGATCATGTATGTTTATGTACAAACTTTATGTATAAATATATTCATATCATATGTAAGCAAAGTGATAATTTTTTGGTCTATACTTATTCCCCAAGTTTCTTTTCCTTGTCATGTTGCTATAATCAGTATTCCTATCACTGGGTCACATAGAAGTGGTGATATTGTTTCACTAATGATTTTACTGGAAAAGGCTCCAAGTTTATTTTCATTACATATAATGGTAGTTTTTGATTTTAGATATATACTATGATCATTTCAAGGAAAGGTTCACTTATTTCTCTATTTTCTATCTTAAAAAGCACAGAAATGGGTGTAATATTTTGTTAAAAGTTTTTATTTTGCATCTGTTTATCTGATTATATGATTTTTGTTGATTTTGATATTAATATAGTTAATTCAGTTTATAGCTTTCCTATTAGTAAACCTTCATTCCTGATAAAAATCAATCCTGGTCATAATGAATCATATTTCTAATATGCAGTTTTTAAGCCTCTTTGCTAATATTTTATTTAAGACTTTTGCTTCTGTGTTCATTAAGGATATTGGTCTAAAATTTTCTTTTTC
This sequence comes from Antechinus flavipes, assembly GCF_016432865.1. Taxonomy (NCBI): domain Eukaryota; kingdom Metazoa; phylum Chordata; class Mammalia; order Dasyuromorphia; family Dasyuridae; genus Antechinus; species Antechinus flavipes. The sequence continues at coordinate 621,740,437 of NC_067400.1, forward strand.
TGTTTTGATTCTCCCTGGTTTGTATATCAAGATCATATCTGTGTTATACAAGGAATTTGGTTCATTGTTAGTCGATTAATCATGCCTGACACTTTGTGAAGCCATTTGAGATTTCTTTGTCCTCTATTCCAAAGATAGTGGAGAGTTTTGCCATTTCCTTCTCTAGCTCATTTGATAGATGAGGAACCTGAGGCAAACAGTAAATGTCTTGCCCAGGGATCATATATCCAGTCTGAGGCTGGTTTTAACTCATCTTCCTGATTCCAAGCCCAGAGTTTAATTCTCTATGGCACTGGTCTCAGAAATTTGGTAGAATCATTTATTTTGCTATTTAAAAAATAATTTATGGATTATAGGGTTCATTAAAGAGGTTCAGTGAATTTATGAGAACTATAATAAATAATTATGTAATTTTTAAATGAATTGTTCTTCAATGTTTGATAGTCTTCATTTCTGAATCCACCCAGCCTTGGATTTTTTCTTTGGAAGCTTATTTTTGGCTTGATCAATTTCTTTCTCTGAAATTAGGTTGTTTAAATAGTATGTTTCTTGTTCTATTAGATTAGCATTATATATATATATATTTGTAAACATTCATTTCATTTAAGTTTATTTCTGATTAACAAAAATGTAAAAGAACAGATTAATTAAATGGAAACGCAATTGAAAGTACTAGAAAATCAGCAAACTGTTTAAAACAGACCATTTAAACACCAAAATAGAGATCTCAACAATTAAAAAGTTAGCAAAATTGAGATGAAAAATGCTACTGAATTAATAAATAAAACTAGGAGCTTAAAAAATCAATAAAGTAAATAAACCATTAGTCAATTTGATTAAAAAGAGAGAAACCATATTATAACTAGTATCAAAAGTGAAAAAGACTTTAAAAGAATTGAAGAAGAAATAAAGGATATTATTAGAAATTATCTTGCTGAATTGTATACCATTAAGATTGATCTGGGTTTGATACCCCATCTTCCTGGACCTAGGATGTCACAGTGGGAGGGAGAATGGGTTCAGAATAAGTGAAAGGGGGCAGTGGATCCTGGAAGACAATAAACCTGAGGGACTGACCTTTGACTTACCTTCACTGCCATCATTTTCACCCACACCCTCTGCTCCATCTCCTTCCTCCTACATTTCCTCATCTCCTTCCAGAGGATCCAGAAAGCTCGGTTTTGCCGACCATGTCAGATTCTCCTGTCTTAATTTCTCCATTGCTATCAATGTAAGAAGGACAAACAGGAGACTAGGTCAGTGAGGGAAATAACAAAGTAGCTGAGGACTCACCTGTAGAGACATGATACCCAGAGATAAATCCTTCCTCCACAGAACTGATTTGTGGATTGTAGGGATCCTTAAGGAGGCTCAGTGAATTGCTGAGGGCTCTGTAGGGGACAGGATGTTGGGGAAGGGTAATACTTGGGGGGACTTTTCATGTATTTGAAGCCCCTACCATGCTGGGCTTGGTCACCATGACAAGGAAAAAAAAGGTGGAGGAGGGTCTTTAGTTAACTTCTTATAATTAAGTAAATGAACTTAGAATCTGTAGCTCACAACTCTGGGGCTTTATATCTAGAACTTTGCTATGATTCTATCAAATTGATTAATACCGATTAAAATAGAATAGGGGTCCAAATGAATTTTAAGACAAAAATTTGATTTGAGCCACGATTGGGTGGAGGTGCCCACCTATCCAGACTATGGGAGAGAGGGGAATGACCATTTGGCCTAGAGGTAAAGATTGGGGTTCAGTAGGTGGAACTCTGCTGCCCCTCCCCTTCCCTTATGGTAAACAGCCCCTCTCCAAGGAACATAAGGTAAGGGTTCCACCTGTTGTCATTTATATTTGGATAATGAAACCGAGTTCTGTGAACATAGCTGATTATCCTAGTCCATCTCTTTTTTCCAGATCCCAGTATCCGTATCTCTTCCTTGGGACACTTTCCAGGAGACAACTTGGGGGACCCCCCTAACCTCCAAAATGATAATTGGGTATTAAAGCCACCCAGAACTATATGCTTGCCCTGTTTTGGCCCCTGGATGATAAGGATCTTCGAGTCTTCACAAAATTTTTAGCCTTTTCAAAATGAAGAATTTACCATCAGTAAGGTTTATAGTGGGGATGAATCAACAGTGGAGAAAATGAGGGGGGAATAATCTGCTTCCTGTTCCTGCTTGATACCCCATTCTCTACGGCATTTGGGGGCAGGGGGCAGGCAGGTGAATCAGGAGGGGCTGAGACCTGTTGAGAAAGGAGGACTTTGGTATAGAGCTAAGGCTCTATTGGTGTGGATTTGTGGGGAGAGCTGGTGAGTTGCTTGGGGAGCACTGAAGGAAGGGAGAATGGTCAGAGCTTCTAAGGCTACAGGGAAGCCAAGAAGAATGGGGACTGAGAGAGGATCATGAGAATCGGGCAGAGAGGTTATGGGGCATTTAGCCCCCTGCTTTTCTGTAGCTGGTTAGCTAAGATTCAACATCAGCTGCTACTCCCTTCACTTTCCCTGATCTGTGATTACTGCCAGGGCAGTTGGCACGGTGGTTAAGGGTGCCACTGGCTTCAGTGCCAATTGACCCCTCTCTCCCCTGCTAATGTCAGCTCGGGATGGAAGGAGCCCACTAAGCCAGGATTGCTAAAGGCTGAGCAGGATTGTAATCCTGAGGGAATCAAGGGCAGCAGGGTTCAGGAACGTCCTGCCCACTGGACCTGCACTCCCCTCTACAACTTCAGAGTGATGGGAGTAACTGCCCTAGGGTGGCTTTGGGGGGAGCAGAATCCCAGCAAATCTAGCTTTGGGCATCCTGGAACTTCAGGAGATGGATACCCTTAATGGTACCCAGCTGCCTTCCAGCAGGAGACCCCTACTGGGTCATGGACTGAGGTTTCCTGAGACTGAGGGGTCCCCCTGCCTGGGTTAAGCAGTTAAAGACAGGAGGAGTATTTGGCTTTTGCAGTCTTCAGTCTGGGGTCTTTGCCTGTCTCTGGGGGTCTGAACACTAAGGCCAGGGGGGAGGGGAGATCTGTGAATGTGCCTTGTTAACTGAGATCGTGTGGAGTTAGCACCCTGATTTCTGAGCTCCCAAGGGAAACAGTGCAACTGGCTGGGTGGAGGATGCTGCAGAGAGATGGAGCCTTCCCCTGGTCTGAGAACTTTTTAAGCACTTAAAGAAATGCTCAGAAAGTGCCTGCTGTGGATAAAGCAGCCGGCTAGATGCTCCGAGGTGGGCTAGGGTGGGAAGCCCAAAGGTAACACCTGGGGAGAGAAGCTCAGATCAGAGGGATGACCTAGCACTGTGGAGGTGGCTGGGGATGGAAGAAGCCATTCAAATAGCTCTCTGATGATGGGTGGAGGACGTTTAGAGGGAGACCCAGGGAATTGGGGAAGACCAGCTGGGAAGCTTAACTTAGAAGAAAGGTAATCAATTGAGTGGAAATACAAACCATCCGTATAGGAGGCAGCGTCCCCAGGCATCTGGCTTTTTGTTACCAGGAAAGAATAAAACTTCTCCCCCTCTTTTGCACCTTCCTCCCCATTCATAGAAGGTCATTTTAAGGGAATACCATTAAAAAGGTTTAAGGAAATAGCCCCAACTGACTGCTTGGTTAGCATGGGTCACTCATCGGGCTTGAAAAGGCTGTCTACACTAGGGGCCTCCACTTCCTCCCCTCTTAACCCTTTACAATCCAGTTTGTGAACTTATCATTCCACTGACACTACTCTCTCCAAAGTTACCAGTGGTTTTAATTGCCAGTTCTAATGATCTTTTCTCATTCCTGCTGGCTTCTCTGCAGCCTTAGAAATTGTTAACCATTTTAACCTTTGTTTTCAGGGGCCTTTCCCTCCTCCCCTATATTCTCCTCCCTCCTCTGTCTCCTTTACTGGATCTTCTCTTAGACCACTCCCTGTAATCCTGTGTGGCTGTCAGAGTCTATACTGGACCCTTTTCTCTTAGACCTCTAGACTACCTCACTTGGAATCTCATCAGTTCCCTTGGATTTAATGAGCATTTCTAAGCTGATGATTCTTAAATCTCCCTTTCCTGTCTCATTCTCTCCTTACCTCTAAATACACATCTTAACTGGCTTTCAGATGTCTCAAACTGGATGTCCAGTAGACATCTATTTTTTTAATAAAAAATTTTTTTGTTGTTATTTTTATTCTTTTCTCTTTCTATTTGATAACACACAACTTCAAAGCTTCAGAAACCAAGTTTCTGGTGTATCCCAAGTACCAAGTTTCTAATCTAATTGTTTAATTTTTCAAAAACAGCACATAGCTTTATATTTCTAAAACAACACCTTATCTCTAGTTTCACTGTGAGAAGCAAGCGGAATGAGAGCAGGATCTTAAGCAAGTGTGTACCATGAGATGAAGACTCGCAGTTTCTTTTTTTTCCTACTTTTTAATTTTAATTTTTAAAAATTTTATTAAAGCTTTTTATTTACAAAACATATACATGAGTAATTTTTCAGATTGACCCTTGCAAAACTTTCTGTTCCAAATTTTTCCTCCTTCCCCTCCATCCCCTCTCCTAGATGGCAGGTAGTCTAATACATGTTAAACATATGTTAAATCCAATATTTATACATACATATTTATACAATTATCTTGCTGCACAAGAAAAATCGGGTGAAGAAGGAAAAAAAAACTTGAGAAAGAAAACAAAATGCAAGCAAACATCAAAAGAAAAAGCGAGGATACTATGTTGTGGTCCAAATTCAGTTCCTTTGGTACTCTCTGTGGGTATAGATGGTTGTCTTCATCACAAGACCTTTGGAACTGGTCTAAATCATCTCAATGTTGAAGAGGGCCACATCCATCAGAACTGATCATCCTATATAGTCTTCTTGTTGCCATATACAATGATCTCCTGGTTCTGCTCATTTCACTCAGTATCAGTTCATGTCAGTCTCTCCAGGTCTCTCTGAAATCTTCCTGCTGGTCATTTCTTATAGAACAATAATATTCCATAACATTGATGTACCAACTATTTCAAAGTCCAGTTCTTTTTGTGCAGCAAAATAACTGCATGGACATGTGTGTGTGTGTGTGTGTGTGTATATATATATATATATATATATATATATATATATATACACACACACACACACACACGCATATATACATATATATTGTATTTAACATATATGTATACATATACATATATATTGTATTTAACATATATATACATATACATATATATATTGCATTTAACATATACTTTAACATGTTTAACACATATTCGTCTACCTGCCATCTGAGGGAGGGGGTGGGGGAAAGGAGGGGAAAAGTTGGAACAGAAGGTTTTGCAATTGTCAATGCTGAAAAATTACCTATACATATATCTTGTAAATAAAAAGCTATAATAAAAAAATTCATATACCATAATTTACTCAGCCATTCTCCAACTGATGGGCATCCACTCACTTTCCAGTTTCTTGCCACTACAAAAAGGGCTGCCACAAACATTTCTGCAGAGTGGGATTATGGGTTTCCTCCCAGAGTGCTCTCTGGCCCTAAGAGCTTCAAGGGAGGTGTGAATTTACAAAGTTACAAAGTTTACTTTGTGAATCTCCCATACTTGTGAACTTCAATGAGTACTTAAATACTTCTTGCTTATATGAGCTCTCTTAAAGGTGTGAACACAAGCATTGTATCAATTAGTTCTACTAAGTACCTTGTTTCAGGTTCTGGCCCAAAACATCTCCTTGTAAGATCAGATCAATGATACTGAACCATGCCAAATTAGATAATGATTGTCTCTATCAATTCTAATGACTTAACAGTTTGTAAAGATTCCAACAAATTCTCTATATATTTTAGAAGTGAGGCCTTTATCAGAACCTTTGAATATAAACATGTTTTCCCAGTTTATTGCTTCCCTTCTAATCTTGTCTGCATTAGTTTTGTTTATACAAAAACTTTCAAACCTAATATAATCAAAATTATCCATTTTATGATCAATAATGATCGCTACTTCTTCTTTAGTCACAAATTCCTTCCTCTTCCACAGATCTGAGAGGTAAACGATCCTATATTGTTTTAATTTATTTATAATATCATTTTTTATGTCTAGATCATGAACACATTAGACCTTATGTTAGTATAAAATGTTAGGTGTGGGTCATTACCTAGTTTCTGCCATACTAGTTTCCAATTTTCCCAGCAGTTTTTGTCAAATTCTTATCCCAAAAGCTGGGGTCTTTGGGTTTGTCAAACACTAGATTATTAAAGTTATTGACTATTTTGTCAGTGAACCTAACCTATTCCATTAATCAACTACTCTGTTTATTAGCCAGCACCAAATGGTTTTGGTGACTGCTGCTTTTTAATATAGTTTTAAGTCTGGTACAGCTAGGCCACTTTCATTTGCTTTTTTTTCCCCATTAATTCTCTTGAAATGCTTGATCATTTTTTTTAGATGAATTTTGTTATTTTTTCTAGATCAGTAAAATAGTTTTTGGGAATTTGATAAATAGATTTAATTTAAATAAATAGATTTAGTTTAGGGAGTATTGTCATCTTTATGATATTACCTCAACTTATCCAAGACCACTTGATATTTTTCCAATTGGTTAGATCTGGCTTTATTTCTGTGGAAAATGTTTTGTAGTTTTGCTCATAATAGTTCCTGATTTTCCCTTAGCAGATAGAGTCCCAAATATTTTATACTATCAACAGTTATTTTAAATGGAATTTCTCTTTGTATCTCTTACTATGAGATTTTATTAGAGATGTATAACAATGCTGATGATTTATGTGGATTGATCTTGTATCCTGCAAATTTGCTAAAGTTGTGAATTATTTTTAGTAGTTTTTTTGTTGATTCTCTAGGGTTCTCTAAGTATACCATCATGTCATCTGCAAAGACTGATAATTTGGTTTTCTCATGACCTACTCTAATTTCTTTAATCTCTTTTTCTTCTCTTATTGCCAAAGCTAACATTTCTAAGACAATACTGAATGGTAATGGTAATAGTGGGCAGCCTCGTTTCACTCCTGATCTTATTGGTAATGGTTCTAATTTGTACCCATTACACTTGCTTGCTGATGGGTTTAAATAGATGCTACTGATCATTTTAAGGAATGGATGTTGGATTTTATCAAACACTTTTTCTGCATCTATTGAGTTAATCATATGATTTTTGTTAGTTTGGATATTGATATATTTGATTATGCTGATAGTTTTCCTAATATTGAACCAGCCCTGCATTCCTGGTATAAAACCTGATTGGTCATGGTGTTTTACCCTGGAGTTGATTATCTATAATCTTGTTGCTAATATTTTATTTAAGATTTTTGCATCAACATTAGAGAAATTGATCTATAATTTTCTTTCTGTTTTCACCCTACCTGGTTTAGCTATCAGCACCATATCTGTCATAAAAGAAATTTGATAGGGACCCTTCTTTCCCTATTTTTTCAAATAGTTTATATAGTATTGGAATTAATTGTTCTTTGAATGTTTGGTACAATTCACATGTAAATCCATCTGGACCTGGAGTTTTTCTTAAGGAGTTGATTAATAGCTTTTTCTATTTCTTTTTTCTAAAATGGGACTATTTAAATAATTTATTTTCTCTTGTTAATCTGGGCAATCTATATTTTTGTACATATTCCTCCATTTCATATAGATTATCAAATTTATTGGCATATAATTGGACAAAGTAACTCCTAATTATTGCTCTAATTTCCTCTTCATTGTTGGAAAGTTCTCCCTTTTCATTTTTGAGACACAATTTGATTCTCTTTTTTCCTTTTTCTAATCAAATTAACTAAAAGTTTATCTATTTTGTTGGTGTTTTCACAAAACCAATTCTTAATTTTATTTATTAATTCAATAGTTTTCTTATTTTTAATTTTATTAATTGTAATTAGTTTATTATTTTCAGAATTTCAAATTTGGTATTTAATTGGAGGTTTTTAGTTTGTCCTTTTTCTAGTTTTTTTAGTTGTAAGCCCAATTCATTGATCTTTTCTTTCTCTATTTTATGCGAGTAATTATCTAAAGATATAAAATTTCCCCTTATTACCACTTTGACTGCATCCCACAAATTTTGGTATGTCATCTCATTAGTCATTCTCTTGGATGGAATTGTCTGTGATTTGCTATTTCATCCATTCATTCTTTAGGATTAGATTATTTAATTTCTGATTAACTTTTGGTCTGTTTTCTCCTGGCTTTATATTACATGTGATTTTTATGGCATTGTGATCTGAAAAAAAAATACATTTACCATTTCTGCCTTTCTGCATTTGATTTTGAGGTTTTTATGCCCTAATATATGGTCAATTTTTGTAAAAGTTCCATGAACAGCTGAGAAAAAAGTAAACTCCTGTCTCCATTCAATTTTCTCTAAAGTTCTATTATACTTAAGTTTTCTAACATTCTGTTTACCTCCTTCTTTCTTATTTATTTTGTGGTTTGATTTATGTAGTTCTGAGAGAGTAAGGTTGAGCTCTCCCACTAGTATAATTTTGCTTTTTCTTCTTGCATCTTTCTTAATTTTCCTCTAAGAATTTGGATGCTATAACACTTGTTGCATATATGTTTAGTGTTGATATTGCTTCATTATCTATGGTACCTTTAGTAAGATAATTTCTTTCCTTATCTCTTTTAATTAGATCTATCTTTGCTTTTGCTTGATCTGAGATCAGGATGGCCACCCCTGCTTTTTTGACTTCACCTGAAGCATAGTAGAGTCTGTTCCAGCCTTTTACCTTTACCTGTATGTATTGCCCTGCTTCAAGTGTTTCCTGTAAACAATAGATTGTAGGATTCTGGCTTTTAATCCAGTTTGCTATCCGCCTCCTCTTTATGGGGGAATTGATTCCATTCACATTCACAGTTAAAATGACTAATTCTATATTTCCTGTCATCTTTTTTACCCCAGGTTATGCTTTTCTCTTTTCTTTCCCACTTCCATCCTCCCCAGTATTTTGCTTTTGATGACCACTTCTCTCAAACTGTCCTCCCCCTTTAGAGCCCTTCCCCCTTTTTTACACCTTCCCCCTAAAACTTCTTTTTTCCCTTCTATTAGTCTGTCCCTTTCTTTTCCCCCTTTCCCATCCACTTCCCTATAAGGCGAGACAAGTTTCTTTATGAAACCAAATATGTCTGATATTCTCTCTTAGAGTCTCTCTGATTAGAGTAAGATTCAGAAAATGTTCACCCCCCTCCCTTTTTTCCCTCAATTATAATAGGTTTTCTTTGCCTCTGTGAGATGTAATTTCCCTTATTTTGCCTTTTTCCTTTTTCAGTACTTTCCACCTAGAGTCTAGTTTCTTTCCTCAAATGGAGGAAGAATCAGTATAATCCTCATTCAATCAAATACACCACCAATCCTTACAAATAAAAACAGCAATAAAAAAAGAAAAAACACAGTTCCAAACCTGCAACTCTACACCAAGTCAGTAAATCCTTCCTGGATGCACTTTGAATAAAACAATATGGCTCTGAGGGCCACAAAGAGAAATCTGATCCAAGTAAGATGAACTCCAGCCAGACTGATTAGCATCCACTTTCCCAAAACCTTAGAACATTTCCAGTCCCTTTCTCGTTTCTTTTTCATATTATCATAATACAGTCAAATTATTCCCTCCAGGAGACATCTTAAACTCGGTATCTCCAAAACAGAACTCTCCGCCAGCCTTTGCTCAAACCACCCTCAGCCCTCGTTGGGCAAAAACCTGGCTCAGGACATGCTTCGCTCCAGTTGGAACTCCTTCCCAATTCCTCACCGGAGGCTGTGAGCGATGTGATGATGCCCCTAATGCCCTGTCTTACCTCAGCTGCACAAAACAGCCCGGCGAGGGCTGCCAGGAGGCAGTGACCCCTGGGCCGAGGGATACCAGGGACTAGAGCCAGGCGCAAGGGCGGCTCCGGCTGGAGTCAGAAGTCCTGGGTCCCGAGAGACCCGAGGAAGGGTGGCGGCTCTGCCTGTTCTAAGGAGAAGGAATCATCTGCCCGGCGTAACCGAACCCCAAGGGGAAAGAGAAGATGCTCTTTTGGGGTCGCTTCAGCACAAATAAATCCAGTCCCAAGCGAGAGGAACAGCACGTGGGGGTTCCTGACACGAGTGTGAAAGAAGGTGCGACAAGTTTGTCTTCTGCCCCACAGCCAGCCTCAAACTTGAGCAGGAGGCTCCCACCATGCGCTTGGGACAGGGACCCTCACAGCTACCAGAGGCGAACTTTGTAAGGACTGTTATCACTAACACTGGCCGGGATTCAATCTCTTCTCAAGTCCCAAGAATGAAAGGCTCAGATTCTTCCCCTCCCCCACGACTACCCCTCGGCGACCTGTCCTGGATGCTAAGAGACTAAAAAGTTGTTTTTGAAAATGCAGTTTTATTTAGACAAAAAACAGAAACCAAACTAAGAGAAGAGGCAGGACCCTGTGATTTCCCCTTGCCCTCTCTGCCCCTGCCCCGAAAGGCCACGCCATGGTGATGAGCACTACAAGGCTCTGCCAAGATGGCCAGAAGGCACACAGTAAAAGCCAGGGCCACAGAGGCCTCCTCTGTGCCCAGGCCCCCCTGCCTCCAGATCCCCAGTCAATGCAGACACAGGGTCAGAGACAGGGGGGGCTCCATCCCTGTAGTGATACTGAGAGCCTTCAGGTTCTCCTTCAGGGCCCCCCAACAGTGGAAGAAAGGGGGCCTCAGCCTTTGGCCCCTATAGTGCCATAAGGGGCCTCCCTACCCCCCACAATAGCCAGGGGTCTCCAGAGCTCGGCCCTGGGGTTAGATTAGGGGCCCTTCAGTCCTCGGTCACCGGCCCCACATAATGGCACACAGCGTCGTAGTCCAGCTGCAGGACGGTGCCGTGGCCCTCCTCGTGCAGCAGCTGCACCAGGGCCAGGCTCTTCTCCTTGTCCCGGCCCAGCAGGCGGCCCAGCTGGCCGGCCTGCGGCCCCAGCACCACCATGACCCTGGCCTTCTCCTCCTTGGGGATGAGCGTCTCCAGCATGTCTTCCCGCAGTCCCTCCAGAAGCCGGCCCTCGTCCGTCCTGCACACACAGGTGTCCGGGCTCAGCACGTCCTCGATGATCATCTTGGTGTTGTAGTAGCGACCCTTGTGGTGCTTTTTGTCCACGAAGCGCACCCGGAGGTCCCTGCGCAGCCAGTGGGGCGCCGGCCTCTCCCGGGCTGGGGAGAGCTTCCTCTTCTGTCCTTTCTTCTCCTCCGGGGCCCCGAGCCCCTTAGGGTCCCCCCGCCCCATCTTGGGGTCGCGGCCCTGGGGCTCCGCTAGCGGCCGCAGCACGTGCTCACTCAGGGTGGCCACTTGGCCGGAGGGCGCCAGCTTTACCAGGGCCCGGGCGTTGTCGGGGTCCAGCCCTTCCACCTGGCCGCGGAGCCCCTTGTGGGGCCCGGCCATCACCAACACGGCCCTGCCCGGGGCCAGTCCCACGGGCTCCTCGGCGTTCTCCCGGCTGGGCCCCGGCGGGCCCGAGGGCGGTGCCAGGCTGGCCCCCAGCCCGAGCCCCTTGGGGCGCAGGGGGTTTTCTCGGGGCTTCACCACCTGCTTGAAAGTGCGCCCAATGCCCTCGCCCGGCTTCCAGCCCATGCCCCGCAGCATGGCCAGCCCGTACGCTTCCACGGGCACCGCCTCGTAGTCGGCGCCCACCGACTCTGGGGCCGCGTCCGCTTCCCCCCGGGCCACCAGCGGGATGGCCATGGAGGCCGCCGAAGCCTCGGCGCCGGGGCCCTCCTGGAGGGCCCGCCGGGACTCCTCGAGCAGCTCCTCCACGGCTTGGCGGAGGACGCCCTCCTCCGGGAGGCCGGCCTTGTCCGGGGCCTCCCTCTGCCCGTGGCCGCGCCGCAGCACCGGGATCACCAGCTCCCGGGGCGCCTGCTCGGGGGGCCGCACAGTGCGCAGCTCCCGACCCTCCACAGCCCGCACCAGGTCCTTCTCTTCCTCTCGCGGCCCCTCGCGGCCTTCGGCCAGCCGCTTCCGGTTCGTCGTGCGGCTGAAGCCGAAAGACACCGGTCCCGGCGGCGCGGAGGCCGCGGCATCACTCTCTCCGTGCGCCATCGCGCAGTCCAGTCTCTGGACAGACAGGGCCCGGGGTCTGGGGCAGCTTTAGGCAGCGCTTCCGCTTTCCGGCGCAGGCGCAGGGGAAATCCGTCCCACCAGCAGCTGGTGTTTGCACTCGCAGGGCCTGCTGGGTCTTGTAGTCCGCCTCACCAGCAGCTGGTGTTTGCACTCGAAGTGCCTGCTGGGTCTTAAAGTCCACCTACCACAGCTGGTGTTTGCATTCGCAGTGCCTGCTGGGTCTTGTAGTCCGCCCCACCAGCAACTGGTGTTTGCACTCAAAGTGTCTGCTGGGTCTTAAAGTCCGCCCTACCTGCTACTACGTTTACGTGCGGTGGCTGCTGGATCTTGTACTCATCCCTAGTTCCCAATCTCCCTCTTCTTCCTCCGATTTACTGGGGCTGCTTGTGCGCGGCGTCTCTTGCGTCTTACAGTCAGTCGTTTGCGCTCGGATCCTGCTGGGCCTTGTAGTTCATTCTGCCTCCTCTTATTTGCGCGCTATGGCTGCTGGGCCTTGTAGTCTCTCAATTCTGATCCTGTTTATACTTGAATTGGAGCCTCCCCGGAAAGCTGAACGCCCTTTCCGAGGGAGGGAGTTCCATGGAGGGGACGATGCACTAGGGAGGAGAACAGTCTAGTCCGCCTTGGAGAAAGCGATCCGGCAAAAGAAAGTAATAAGAGGATGGCTCGGCGCCGCCGTGCGCGCTGCCTGCCGGGACTTGTAGTACTTTCCCTCCACTCTCTCCAGCCGTTGTCCGCGCATGCGGAGATTTGGGGAGAGGCAGCCTCCTTTTGCCTTCCCCCTCCCCCCCACCGGAGTTCTGGTAGTGAGGATGATGGGGGCTGAGGAGTAGGAGAACACCTCGTCTTCCTCTCCCTGGTCCCCCGCACCAGAGTGGACGGCAGGGAGGGGCCACTAGCGCTGTCACCTCTTGGTTGTTTCCAAGCACTGGGAGGTGTGGGAGAGAGGGGAGAAGGGAAAGCAGGAGGGGAAACACGGCCTCACGCCCACCCCAGTGCCCTCGAGGCCTCCCTCCCCCCTTCCGCGTCCTCCCCCACGCGTGCGGGCCCTCGGTCGTTCCCCGGAGGGCCCTTCCCTGTGACGTCACGGCCTCTGGCAGCGACTCCCGTACAATATCCAGGCGGCGGTTCCCGTCCCTGCACCCAGACCCGGGGGTCCCACCCGTGGGGCCGATGAGCAGGCGGGGACTTCCCCTGGGAGGCCCGGGCAGCGGAACACAAGTTTCCTCAAACTAGGGAATCTGCACCGGGGAGGGTCATTAGTCCTCGCGCCCCTTTGCGGGAAAGCCTTTGAAGAATAGTGAGCCTAGGAAAGGCTCCTGCTTGGGCCCTTTCCTGCAGCGGGCAGCCGGCTCTGAAACTCGCTGTATGACGGGAAACGAATAATATCCTCTGAAAACTGAGGGGGAGCAACATGTCCCCCTAAGAGCCGCTGCCCCTTGGTCCCTTGCACCTTCCTGTGCCTTCCATGGGCAGAAACCTGGGCAGCCTCTCCCCGAGAGCTTCCCGGGCCCCTGAGCAGCCCAGGTTGGAGCAGTTCTTTCGTGGTCAGGCCCCGGGTACCAAGATCACGGCCAAGGACCGGGACCAGTGCTTCCTAGTGTGACCAAAGCCACGTGGAGCAGATTTCCCGCCGGGGACGATTTCCTTTCTGCCTTTTACCTTCGGGCTCTGGAAGAGGAAAAAGAAAAAAAACAAAACAAAAACCAAGATTGTGCCGTTATAAGTGGTTTGTTTTCTGAAAGCCAAGCCCGGACTTTCCCCCGAGCCTGTGATTGGCTTTGTTATCGTCTTCACTTGGCATTTGACGGTGGCCAGATTGTAACGATCCTCCTTTCATCATCACAAACGGTTGAGGAGAAGGGTCGGAGAAGGGGATTCTTTTTCTCCTGGACACTAATGAGAGGCAGGACTTTTCCAAAAAACCCAAACTTTTAGCAAAACTGACCTTCAGCAACCAACCTGTCTCGGATGCTGTGGCTTTGATTACATCAGGAAGCATTTGTCCCAGTCCTTGGCCGTGATCTTGGTACTAGGACCTGACCCTAAAGAATTGGTCTAACCTGGGATGTTCGGGGGGAGGGAAGAAGATCTAGGGGAAAGGCTGTGACCAGGCCCCAGGTTCTGGGGGAGAAAGACCAGACCCAGAGCTCTCTGGTTAGGACAGAAGGACGGCTGTCTCTAATGAATGGATCTGGGAAAGCATGTTCTATCCCTGAAGTCCGTTTAGACTTCGGCAAACTCTCCTCACAGCTCAGTTAGGTCAGAAGTTGGACAGTTCCCTGCTCTGCAGTGGTCGTGGTTCTCATTGTAAAGATGGGAAAACATATCCCACTTTCTTCTTTTTCTCAGGAATCTAAAGTAAGTGAATTGACTAGAGGAAAGAAATTGTCCCGTTCCCTGTCTGACTTCATTGGTGGGAGACAGTTTCCAATAGATTCCAAGGGTCTTTTCTGCGCACTTGTGCCTTACACAAGGTTTAAGATTCCAGGATAACCCTCGTGTGTAGAGTCCTGGCTCTGAACTGATTCAGGTCAGGATCGGAGCAAAATGAGATAACTATTGGTCACTTAACATGTGCCCGTGCTAAGGTCACGGGGTTATTTGTTGTTCCTGCCATGGAGAGGCAGTGCAGACTTGTACAGAGATGCTGGCGCCTGCCTTATTTCCTGGGGCACCTATGTCTTCATTTTCTCATCTAGAAATGGGAGTTGAATCACAAGGTTCTTGAAGGATCCTTTCATCTTTGATCTTTGGCAAGACGGCCAACTAGGAACCACAACCTGACAGATGTATGAACGCATCAGCCCATTCGTTCCTTAGGTTAGGCTTCTGAGTGCTCCCAAGCTAGACAACGACTTGAGGGTTCTGTGAACCTCACGGGGAAAGTGGTCACAATTTCAAGCTTCCGGGGGGTTAGGGTTAGGAAACAGCTCTAACACCATTTGGGAAGGGTCTAGTTGGTGGTTGATAGTCACCCTATGTCTGTGTCCCAAGTTGTCCTATGGCATTGCCCGTATGTACCACATGTACCTGATAACTCTCCCTTGCAGCCTCATCCATCTTTACAGGATGAGATCAAATTCAGCTGTTTAGTCTAAATCTTGACCTCTGACCCAGGTGTGCTGGGCAAGAATATCTCAGGTTCACAGGCAAACATGAGCTACTAGACTTGGATGGTGAGCTTTTGAACCGCATTTTCCTTACCTGTAAAGTAGGCAAGATAATATTCGTTGTACATAATCCTTTGGGTTATTAAGAGCCTTATCTGTGAGTCCCAGCTGGTGTCAGAGGCGGGTTATAGATCCAGATCCCCTAGATCCAAGTCCCACACTTTCTTCATTACACCAGGCAGCCTCCCATCAAACCCAGGGATGAGGAGGGAGATGTTCCGTCTGAAGATTGAGGTTCAAGGCTTGGAGGCTCTGGGTTTCTGTTCTCTGCAAGCCCAGTCTCGACGTTGGATCTGCTGCTTTGGTTTGAATGGGTCCTCACTTTTGTGAGATTTCCTCCCGTCTGTCAGAGGCCAGGCCCACATCCTGAGTATAGACTGATTACTCTTCAGGAGGAGGGAAACCGCTCATATGACTATTCTGAGGTGGCTAGGAAAAGAGGCTGTGGATCATCTGCTGTCTTTCAAGTTTGCACAGGATTCGGAGAATCTTGAAGAAAATAAGTTGTTCTGTGGGGATGGACAAGAAGCCAACTGCAGACTTGTAAGAAACATAATAGCCACCTTTTAAGTGTTTGAAGATCTGTCATGTGAAGACCGATTAGATTTGTTCTAAGTAGCCCCAGAGGGGAGAATTAGGGCTAGCTGTGGATTCTGTAAGCAGAAAACCATAAACTGAACCCACATTTGCCTAGCAACTAGCTAGCCCAAACATAAATAGGCCACTCTAAGAGGTAGAAGTTACTTCCTTCTTGGGACACTATCATCATCTGAATCAACTAATGGAGATGTAGGTGAGGAGCTTCTTGGTCAGTTTGGGTTTCCTTAGATGGCTTTGATCTTTGTGTGGGACCTGCTGAGTCCTTGACCCACATCCCTTTGACCAAAGATTCTTCTTTTCATGCTCTACAAAGGAAGCAGAATGGGGAGGGCTTTGATTCCTTTCTTTCATATTTACAATACTTATGTTGTACAAAATCTGATTGAAATTTCCCAGATTATATGGCAAAAGGAGGTTATAACCTAGGATTTCAAGGCTGCCTCCACTATCCATTTCTATAAAGGTAAAGGGAAGAGATTGTCCTATGGCAATCATGGTATTCTCGCTCTTGGCCATTGCTGGCAATATTCTGATCAGAGACCTCCTCAGTAGTCTGATCTTACATCTGGAAAAAAGGTCATCTGTCTGAGAGCCAGTGTAGCTTCAGAAAGGTCTGAGGAACAATTGATGTGGTGTTTATTGTTGAAGTTCTGTTCCAATACTGATAAGGGTGAGAGAATCAGGGGCCAGATGAAAGACTTCCTTATGAAATTTTCAAATTTATTGGTCAGAGAGAATATTATATAATATTTAATACACTACACTATAATATTTTATATTATAGTATATATAATATTATAACAAATTATATATATTATATATATATATATATTCCAATGCTTATAGAGCCAATATAAAACACACTCTTTGATATTCTGTATCTTTTCTAACAAGCCCAATCTACTGAGATGCAAATGATTTTAAACCCAGATTTTGGCCCTTCAACAGAAATACAAAAATAGTTGTGATCCACATCAGAGCAAAATTATCATACCAATGTCCTCAAGTACATGTCTCTCAAATGTCTTTGGTCTCCATGCTGGGCTGCTTTTCCTGTCCTAAGTTCTGAGATATGTCTTTGATCTATTATATAGCAGAATTTGCACTTTGCTTCAATTGTGAGGATCTTTATCAAAGTAGGTCATTCTCTGCTATAGTAAATAGGAAGAGAAATCGTTGCACCAAAGTACTTTAAGTTTCAAAACCTGAAATGGATTCTTATGTCCTGTCTCTCTACAGTTTACTGCTTGAACATTTCAAGAGAAATGCTAGGAACAGAACAGACATCTGTATACAGCATTTGTAATTTGGCCAAGGCTTTTGATTCTGTTAGTCTCTAGGGCTTATGGAAAATTATGCCAAAATTTGGTTTCCCAGAGAAGTTCATTGGTCTGATTTGTCATGATGGCACGATTGTTGTGGTTCTGCACAATGGGCAATGCTCTCGAGCTTTCCCAATCACCAGTGGAGGGAGACAAGGCTGGGTGCTCGCTGCCATGTTTTTTAGCTTGATGTTTTCAGCCATGTTGTTAAATACCTTCAATGAAGACCCACGTGAAATCAAAGTAAGTTACTATCAGTTACTACACTGAGGGTCAATTCTTCACCTTGAACAAGCTACAAACCAAAACTAAAGTGGAGGGAGAGTTGGTGCATGATTTTTGTTTGTAGATCATTTTGTGCTCACTGCAGCTTCTGAAGCCGAGATACAAACACGTATCAATTTCACGTACTAATTTTTGCTTAATAATTAACACCAAGAAAATCCAGGTTCTCCTTCAGCCAGCACCATATTATCCATATGTGGAACCATTGGTTACAGCAAATAGTCATGTTTTGAATGCTTGTGGGTAGGTTCATTTGCCTTGGAAGTATCCTTTCTAGGTACTGATACATATTGATAATGAGATTGACACACACATTGCCAGAGCTAGCTCAGTGTTTGGGACTGAAGAAAAGTGTGGGACAAGAGAGATATTAGACTGACTTCCAAACTGAAGGTCTGCAGGGCCATTGGGCTGACCTCATGTTTACGCCTGTGAAACCCGCTCTGTCTACCAGTGTCAAGCCAGGAAATGGAATCATTTCCATTTGAATTTCCTTAGGAAGATTACCAGAGGATAAGATCCCAGACACTGAAGTCCTTTCTTAGGCTGAACTGCCATGCATTCGAACCGAGAGTACGACTCTGGTGGGCTGGTCATGTTCAAATGACAAAAGTACATTTGCCTGAAAGACTCTTTTGTGGAGAATTCACGCAAGGAAAATACTCACATGAAGATCAAAAGAAGTGATACAAGGACACGCTCAAGATCTCTCTGAAGGACTTTACAATCACTTGTGTGACATGAACGATGCTGGCAGAGGATTTGCCTAGCATGACATGTCTACGTCCGAGAAGGTGGTAGTGCTGTGAGTGAAGCCGCATTAAAGTGGCTCAAAAGAAATGCAAGATTCATGCATTTAGAGAAAGCTCCACTCCAAATGTTCACCCAGACTACTTGTGTTAGAGCCTTGGGAGCTGTCTGATCAGCTACAGTTATATATGCTCTGTACCTCGACAACAATGTAGTGATGTCATTTTAGTTCTCTTTGAGAATGAAGGACAGCAACCAGCCAATTAACCAGTCAGCCAACCAACCAATTAGCCACTAACCAGTCAGCCAACCAACTAAGCAAACAACTAGTACAAAAAGAGGTTAAGTTGTAGTGGTTTCTTCTTTTTTTATAATATATAATGGTTCTCTGGGAGCAGGTTTCTTGGGGAGGTTTTCTGGAGGCAGCCTTAGTTTTGGTTCAAAGGAATAATCACCTCAAACACAGCTAGGGATTTAAGTACAGTTTTTTATTGTCTCTTTCAAAATAGCCCAGTTAGTTTTCTTAGAGGCCTATCTCTCTGCTTGGTTCTAAGAGCTCTTGCAACTTGTCCTTTGTCGCCTCCAGCTCCCTCTGAATCCTTGGTTCTGCCCAACTGCAGTGTCTAGTTTAGCAATCTCCCAAATTAACTCACTTCACTAACTCAGCTGTTTTTGAGGTGTAAACTCAAAGGTTGATTCCTCATCTGAGAGTGGGATTATGGGAGGTGTGAATTCACAAAGTTACAAGTTAACTTTGTGTATCTCCCATACTTGTGAACTCCAATGTGTGAGTTCTAATGTGTAAACTCTCTTAAAGATGTGAGCTCTAATGTGTGACCTCTAATGTGTAAACTCTTAAAGGTGTAAACACAAGCATTGTTTCTATCAATTCCATTGAGTTAACACTAGGATTCTAACATTAAGTGACTTGCTCAAGGTCACACAATTATTGTGTATCTGAGGCCAGATTTGACTGCAGGTCTTCTTGACCCCAGGCTCAGCCCTCTATCCACTGAGCTCCTTCTCTCTGTCTCTTTAAGGTCCATTCCCATTATACTGGTCTTCGTGTCCTACATCCAAGGATTTTGTAAATGCCTTGAGCACTTGTCTTGCCTTGGGTTACTCGTGCTGCATCGGCCTGGAGTGAGTAAGGGAAAACTATTCCTTTCAGCTGGGTTCTGCTCTGATAGATTTTGAGGAATCCTGAACAGGATTTTGCTTTCAGATTTTCCCACATCTCCCCTTGGAGCAGCTGATGACAAGTAACCTTCTTCCCCAACCTCTTCCCTTTCCTTGTACTCTGTTGTCCATCTATTCCAGCTTGTGTGTCTGAGTCCTGTAGGATTCTGGGGAGCCTTTTGACAACCACAGGGCTGAGGGGAAATCTTTTGGTGACCCTTCTTATTTCTCTTTCAACCATTGTATTTTAAGCCCCATCAGACAATCAGAAGACTTCTCTAGCATACCATCTTTAACTAGTTTCCATAATACAAAAACAAAGCTATAGGGACAGCAAATAGATTAACATTCATATAAGGTCTTTTATTCAGTGTTTCCAGTGTTAGTGTCTAGAATTTGTGAAATAGGCCAGCAGGAAAAGTCTTGGGGTTAGAATAGGCCTTAACATACCATGTCTTTAATTATCTCTTCTATTATAGCTTAAAAAACAATGTCTTTGTTGTTATGTTGTGAATTCCTCCCAAAACTCAGCTCGTGATGAATTTTCATATTCCTGATGCAATTCTTATACAATAGTCTTGATGTTATTGCCTAAAAATGTGCCTCTTAAAAACTCAAGTTGATTGATGACTTGTATCCATATTGTTGTTTATAGACAAATATGGTTTTCCCTTCTTAATTGGAATTATTTTTCTTGTGTCAATAGAATCTCAATTCTTGATTACTATTCACCCATTTTCAGCTTACTTCCTGTACAATTTCATATATGAGGATATTTTTTCTAACTCTTTGAAATATATTTTCCCCAAATCTAAGGGAGGGGAATAGGGTGAGGAATGTTGCCTATCAGACCACACACACTATGCCAACTTGCATCCATGGAATTACCTGGATTGTTTAGTTATATAATTTGTATCTTTGCATAATTGATTGTATAAGATTTATATAAACCTTAAAGATGAAAACTTTTTAATGGGTAGGGAAATGGAGGTCATTTGAGTAGGGAAATGGAGGACATTTAAGAACAGTGAATGGCAGGTATCAAGTACTCATGTGGGAGATGTCAGACTGAGTTCAAGGTTCCTTTAAAGAGTATTTTTACTAGAAGATAGATCACTTGCTGATGAGAACCAAGGCAGCAAGGACAAAAGGAGCCAATTTAGAGTCGAGGTCTTGAATGAAGATCTGGATCTACTTACCTTTTTTTGAAATGGGACATCTCTGTGTTTCCTTTTCCTCATTTGTAAAATTAAGAGGGTTGAACAGGATCACCTTACATCCTTCTCCCAAGGAAGGTCCGAAAGTGCTTCCTGGAACAGAAGATAGATATTATTATTTTTAAATTCCAGGCTGTTTCTCAGATATGCGATGATGACATCAGGATAAATACAATGGTGCCCAGAGATGCAGGGAGGTGATCACATGAGTTCCAGTTCTTGTATAACTCTAGGGAAGATTGGTTAGGGAAGGGCACAGTAAATATTACTGGGAATTTGGTTCCTTTATTTTATCCATTTTTTTAAATCTAAGCATTAATTTCCAGACCACTTTTCCTGCTATATGTTGACCTGAAGACTATGGAAGAAACAATTTGAACTTTTGGCTTCATTTCAAGGAACTCAGCAATGGAAAACCTGCTTGTGGGCTTGTCAGAACGCAATGTCTTTTAAAGTACAAGATTATTTAGAAATAGTGGCTGTTGCTCTGGCTTCATTAAAACCTTCTTCTAGCACCATGGCCAGGGAAAACTCAGAGTCAGTTATACAGTATCTTAGACCACACTTGCTAGGGAGACCCATATCAGACCATATTTAATCTGCATTGTTCTTCCCAAGCTTTTCTGTGCAAACTTTATAATTCAAGGATTTAAGAAGGATAAACAGTTAGTAAATGATGGTAGATAAGCCAGCTAACCTTGTTGTCTTTGGGTGATTTGTATGGTTTGCACCCTTCGGGCTTGGGAAAGGTATGGATTGTCTCACAGTCCTAAGAAAATTCTCTGTCCTGACATGTTCTGCCTGTCTCTTCTCTGTTGGAATCCTTACTAACTGCTAAGTAATTAGAGTTGATCTAATCTTACAAGAAGTTGTTTTGGCCAGAACCTGAAACAAGGTACTAAGTAGAACTAATCAAGACAAGGCTTGTGTTCCCACCTTTACTCAAGGGAGTCCACACCTTAAAGCTCTTTGGGCCAGAGAGCACTATGGAAGAAAACCCATAATCCCATTCTCTCAGAAGGTTCACATATAAGGCGAGACAGCCATTCCAGAATACATTTTTTCCTCTTGGCTGGCTGATCGCGCTGGACTCGAAAGGAACGACTCTTGTGCAGAGAACACTTTGACGGATTTCAGTGGAGCTACGCCAGAAGCCCTCTCTCCGGGGCAAGTTGGTGGCTGGGCTCCCCAGAAGGAGATAAGAGAGACCTTCCATCTCTGTCTTGGTTGGAGGCAGAATAAAGCAGAGGCAGAGGCTGAAGGACAGAACCTTTGGATTTGGAGACATCCAAAGGGCTCCAAGCCTCTAAACCGGCTGTGCTTTGAGAAGAACAAATTCCAACATTTGAACTCTAACACTTCTCCATGTGCTAAGATGGTTTTTGAAGGGATGGATTAGATAGAGGTTGTGACCGATGTAAGGACAAGATTGTGTGATGGTAAGAATGAGAAACTTGAGCCAATCCAATTCTGCAGAATCCATCAGTCTGAGTCTCTTCCCCCTGAACCTAGAGGCTCTTTAATGTCCAAAGATTCTGAGTTGGGGAGATGAAGAAACCACGAGGGCTTCTGAGAAATGGAGAAAAGAGAGATTACTATCTTCCCTATTCTTTCGTATCAGTCATTCTCCTTCCTTCCTGGTCTAACCCCCATACTTTCACATGTAGTAGAATCTCTTTCTCACATTCTTTCTCTCTGACTCTTCCTCCTTCCATGATTCCATAATGGGAAAGACTGCAAAAGTTGAGTATGTTTATTCTGGGGATGAGCATAGGCTGTTAAAGCTTTAAGTCCAAATGTAAGCAGGAGATCATACAGGATTGTTTTTGGGAAATTGTGACCATTTGTCTTTTTGCCAAGTGTGACTCTAGGAAGATCATTTATCCTCTGAATGGCCCTAATTATCTCTCTGTTACTGAGCAGGTGCTACCAGTTTGCTTACTACTGATTGAAGACTTCCATGGACACTATGCGACAAAGAGTTACTATGTGTGAGAGATGGGACCCTACTCTGAGGACAGATCTCTATCCACGGGAACTTCTAGAATATGTATCTTTGCACCCGAGGTATCCCATTCTCTGTAACTACCCTTGGGAGAAGAATTGAAAAAGAATGTGTTTTCATTTGTCATTTGCAATGCATGGTGCTGAGCAAAATGGCAAGGCTGCTCCTTGCTAAGATCCATTGCTAAGTCCGTTCACGTTGAGTCAAGATAGGATAGCTGAGGCCAGAATAGGCCAGTGATAGTATCTCAGAGGACTGAACAAGGACCAACTCCCATGAATTTTAACTCATATTTTAGAGTCATAAAATTCTGTTGTATTATTTAAATTTATTTTAAATTAAATTATTTAAATTCTATTAAAATTAGATTCATAAAATCTAATTCAGATTTTAATATGAATGGTTAGAGTACTAGGGCCAGAGTAACAACATCTAAAATGTGTCAAACTACAAATGATCATTCCTGCCTGACTTACAAAATGGCAACCATTGGGAATGAAGATTTGTGTGGTCTTTCCTAGAATTTACAGTTTGGCTCCATCCTATGTAACCAGAGACTTTTGGAGTCAAGGTCACAGCTAGCATTTAGCTATTCTGTAAGTCTTTAGTTATGTGCTGCTTTATTGTTTGCTCTTAATTCCAAGTTAGAAGTTAAATCCTGTGTAGTTAAGAATATCCATCCGCTTCTGTGAAAATGTAACCCATTACTCTAGGATTTATTGGTTATAGAACAAATTGGCAAATTCAAGTTCAAGGTTTTTAACCTCACAACTAATGTCACTTGGGCATAGAGACTGTGTCAAGGTTTGGTGGTGGCCTCCCACACACCATGATAACTGCTGAATTGATAATTAATTTATGAAATTGTGAATTGGAGACAGGCGTGCCCAGTTCTTTGGGGACTCTCTAAGACAGACTATAAATGGCAGTGGGAAATGGGGTGGCAATCAGCACTTTAATAACCACAATGGGTAATCACAGAGCATACAAAGATGAGCAGCAGAAAGTGAAGATACAGGAGGAGATGGTGAAAGGACGCAGGTGAAGAGAGGAAGAGAATGGGATGAGCCTATAACTGTGGATTGGAGTTGTGAGCAGCAGGGACTTTTAGGAGAAAGAGCTAGCATTTTCAGGTCTCATTTTTATGGGTATTTTTTTTGAAACTGATCAATTTTTAGCTTAACCCCTTTGGGGTTAATTCCTTAACATAATCAGACCATCTCAACTGCCCTCATCGTTCCTTTCTTAACCTGATCAGGGAGGTTCATACCTCAAAGGGATCACAATCATAGTTTTATCATTCTTAGATATTAACACTTTCCCAGGTGATTGACTCACTTATGGTGAGCCTCCAAGCTTTTATCTAATCTTTGGGACTTTTAAACAACCAGTATTATCTCAGCAGTGAAATTTGGAGCCAGGAGTGGAGGAAGAGCTGGGTCTCTGAGAGCTTCATCCCAGTGGTGTGCACCATAGATACCCCTTCTCTACTTCAATATCCCATACTTTAAGTCTTACTATTTGTTTATCTTGGCCCAAGTTACATTTTTGATAGTGTGGGCTTATTACCAGTCCTATCCTTTATAATTCATCTATCATTTGTGGTTGAGTTATTTTCCAGTCATGTCTGACTCCGTATGACTCTTGGCAAAACTACTGGAGTGATTTTCCATTTCTTTCTCCAATTTATTTTACAGATGAGAAAACTGAGGCAGACAGGATTAAGTGACTTTCCCAGGATCACACAACTAGTAAGTGTTGGAAGCAGGATTTGGATGGAAGCAGAGATGAACCTTTCACTGGATCACTTAGTTGCCTTCATGTGTCATGTAGTACATCTTTAATTTTGTGTAAGATGCTGAGTCAATATTTGGATTTTAGATTTTTTTTAAAAATTGGCTCTGGTGAATGTGAAGGCAAAATAACTATTGGCATACAACTATGTATCCTTTCAAAATAATTATGGCTATCCTGTTATGATCTAAAATATTGAACTTTGGAGGAAGCTAGATGTTGGTAGCCTCATGCTCTCTGATTCACCTTTAACATCCCATTGAGTCTTCAGATAATGGTGTACTTAAATAATGGTAGCCATGATATTCACATGGGAATATATCTGAAGCTTAGCATGATCTGATTCAGGCTTTAAATCACCAAGTGGCAAATCAGGTAAAAATTCCCTCCGTCATTAAAAGCATTGATGCCATATCAAGACATATCTGAACATTTTTCCCTTTTCAAACTTGTTGATTATCATTAACATATAACATTAGCAAATTCCTTATTTGAAAATGTTCTCCTCTGTCAGAAAGCCATGCACAATTGTTAAAATTAGAGTGGGAAAAAATCTTTGAGTAGTTCTCTATTCAATTCTAATCTTAGTAGCTAACTGACATTAAGGTATGGCTACAAATTAGAGAAAATTGTAGTTTCCTTTTCTCCTTTAGTTGAGGTTGTTAAAATATTTAGCAAGTTCCACGGCTGTGGGCCATAAATTATTCTATTTTTTGCTTCCTTCCAGAAACAGGGGGGAACCTCACCCATGACTAGTGATGTCAGTAATCTCACCCTGCAAACCACAGTAACCATTGTTGGCTGCTTCAGGGCCTCACACTCAAGGTCTGGGGTTTAACACTGGCTTTGTATGGAGAGATTTGGCCTTTGTTCACTGTTTTTTTGGATTGCTCTAGAGAGGCCAGTTGTTCTTGAGATGAAAAGATATAGCTAGAACTGCATTATTATAATTATTAGTATGATTTTTTTTTTTGGGCAAGGGAGTTAAAACTAACTGGTAGGTTCACTTCAGATCAATAGTGATTGAATCACTGACTAAATTGGCAGTATGGAATCTCATTGGGATTCCCAAATAGGGATAAAAGTTATTATCTGACCCTTTATTTTTATTTTTTAATATTTAAAATAATTTTATTTTTTATTAAAGATGAAAGTAAATGTATACACTAATAAAATGGATATAATTGTTTACTTTTTACATAAACAATTCATTCTTTTTTATTATAGCCTTTTATTTAGAAGATATATGCATGGGTAATTTTTCAGCATTGATCCTTGCAAAATCTTCTGTTCCAACTTTTCCCCTTCTTCTCCCCACCCTCTCCCCCAGATGGCAGATAGACCAATACATGTTAAATATGTTAAATACAATATATGTATACATATCCATACAGTTATTTTGCTGCACAAAAAGAATTGGACTTTGAAATAATATAAAATTAACCTGAGAAGGAAATAAAAAATGCAAGCAGACAAAAACAGAGGGATTGGAAATGCTGTATTGTGGTTCACACTCATTTCCCAGAGTTCTTTCGCTAGGTGTAGTTGGTTCTATTATTATTGAACAAATGGAACTGAATTGGTTCATCTCATTGTTGAAGAGAGCCACATCCATCAGAATTGATCATCATATAGTATTGTTGTTGAAGTATATAATGATCTCCTGGTCTTGCTCATTTCACTCAGCATCAGTTCATGTAAGTCTCTCCAGGCTGCATTGGCTTTGTTTGTGCAATTAAAAAAAATAATATAATAAAAATTATCCATTTTATATTTTATAATGTTATATATTTCTTGTTTGGTCACAAATTCCTCTCTTTTCCAAAAATCTGTGAAACTAGATAGAATAGTTCCGGGAAAAAAAAAAAAACTAATATGGAGGCCTGCATACTATTTTGTGGGTCCTAGAGGACTTTCTCCTCTTGATTCTAGATCTTTTCCCTTTGTATGATGCAGGGAAACTAGCTGTTACTTAAATATCACTGAGATGCCCCTCTGCCACTGGGAGGAGATCTAGCTATGGCCCTAATTTGGGTCCTGTCCCCTTCTGGCATAATTAATCCAACTTTGGCCCTTCTGATACAAATATCAAATCTTCTTGCTGTCTGGTCCTATTTTCCTTGATTTTATTTTTTTTTTAATTGATAGTGTGTTTTCCCCTCAATTTTCTGCAAGGACAGTTTTCAACATTCTCCTTTGTAAAATTTTGAGTTTCATTTTTTTTCTCCTTTCCTCCTTTTCCTCTCTTCTTCCCCCAAAAGCAAGAAATTTGATATAGATTATATATGTACAACAATTTTAAACATATTTCCATATCAGTCATGTTGTGAAAGAAAAATCACAACAAAAGAAAAAAATTAAAAAGTGAAACTAATATGCTTTGATCTGCATCCAGTCTCTAATTCTTTCTTTGAATATGAATGATATTTTCCATCACAAATCCATTGGAATTGTTTTGTTTCATTGTATTGCTGAAAAGAACTAAGTTTATCATAATTAGTTGTTGCACAGTGTTGCTGTTATTGGGTACAATGTTCTACTGGTCAGCTTGCTTCATTCAGCTTTGGTTCTTGTATTTCCAAGTTTTTCTGAAACCCACCTGGTCATCATTTCTTATAGCATGATAGTATTCCATACATCATAATTTATTCATTCATTCCTCAATTGATGGACATCCATTCAATTTCCAATTCCTTGCCACCACAAAAAGAGCTATTACAAATATTTTTGCACATGTGGGTCTGTTTCCCTTTTTCGTGATCTTTTCGGAATACAGACCCAGTAGTGATATTCATGGATCAAAAGGTATGCACAGTTTTATAACTCTTTGGGAATAATTCCAAATTGCTCTCCAGTTAATTGCATCCGTTCGCAACTCCATAAACAAAACATTAGTATCCCAGTTTTCTCACATACCCTCCAACATTTATAATTTTCTTTTCCTGTCATCTTACCCAATATGATGGGTATGAGGTGGTACTCAGAGTTGTTTTAATTTGAAATTCTCTAATCAGTAGTGATTTAGAGCATTTTTTCATATGACTATAAATGGCTTTAATTTCTTCATCTGAAAATTGTCTGTTCGTATCCTTTGACCATTTTTTCTATTGGGGAAGGATGTGTATTCATATAGATTTGACTCAGTTCTCTCTATATTTTATGAATGAGACCTTTTTCAGAAACACTGGCCATAAAAGTTTGTTTCCTAGATTTTTTCTTTCCTTCTAATTTTAGCTGTGTTGGTTTTGTTTGTGCAGTTAAAAAATAATCTAATAAAAATTATCCATTTTGTATTTTATAATGTTCTATATTTATTGTTTGGTCATAAATTTCTCCCTTTTCCAAAAATCTGACAAGTAAACTATCCCTTGCCCTTCTAATTTGCTTATAGTATTACCATTTATGTCTAAATAATGGACTCACTTTGACTTTATCTTGGTAGAAGGTATAAGATGTTGATTTATGCCTAGTTTCTGCCTTACTATTTTTTCATCTTTTTCTGAAGTCTACCTGTTCATCATTTCTTATAGCACAATGGTATTCCATTACATTGGTATACCACAGTTTGTTCAGTTATTCTATAAATTGATGGGCATCCCCTTGATTTCCATTCTTTGCTACCACAAAAGCTGCTATAAACATTTTTGTGCATCTTCTTCCTATTAGATGTGTTCTTAAGCAAACAAGACATTTATAGAGAATAAACTATATAACTCTAATTAAATGAAAATGTAAAGTTTCTGTACAAACAAAATAAAATGTCCCTGTTAATAAACACATTACATGTCTAGCCTGTCCCAGGTACTGTATAAACATTGAAGGATATAGCTACAAGAAGAGACAGCAAAGACTGTCAACAATACCTTACAGTCTAATAAGGGAACATCACTCATACACTTGAAAAAACTGAAAAAAGATAAGGAATGAAGGAATTTGGCTAAGGGGCATGAGGGAGAAGCCAAATTCCCAAATGATCCTAGACAAATGGAAAACAAGGATCAGAAGAGAAATAGGCAAGTGGAGGGAACAATCTTAATCTCATTTATTTAATAAGGGTTTGATATTAAAAATGTATAAATAATTAATAAACATATTAATCAAATAACTATTAATCATTCCCTATTAGGTAAATGACCAAAGGATATGACCAAAGTGTTCTCAAAAGAAGGATTGCAAAGTATTTCCAGTCACTTAAAAGAATGCTCCAGTTCAGAGATGCCAAATACGCAATCCATAGCCATATTTCCCAAGTACAGCCCAAAGCAGATTAAAATGTATCTGGGAAATATTTAACAATATAAATAAAAATACGACACCATAAATAATATTAATATATGGTTTTCTAAGTCAATTTGTAGCTTGCAGGAACCCTTATGTGTGATTTGTTTCTATTTGAATTTGACACCGTTAATTTAAATCACAATTGATAAAAAATGCAAGTCCAAACATCTCTGAGATTTTAATTTACAATCTACAATTGGCAAACAGATAAAAGGTGGCAATATTCAGTGTTGGAGGCATTGAAGGATGAGAGACAAACTAATACATTGTTGGTGGAGCTGTGAATTGTGCAATTATGCACAATTGGAATTATGCAAATGTGGTGGCTAAAATATTCACATCCTTTGACTCAGTGCTGATACTCAAAGGGAGTTATGGATAAGCAAAAAGTCCCTAAATACTCCAAATATTTATAGCTCCTTCCCTCTCTATGATGGCTAAGAGTTAGAAACAAAGTAGATACCCATTGATATGGAGACGGCTAAATACATTATGCTACATGAATGCAAAGGGATATTGTTGTACTATAAGCAATAATGAATGTGATGGATAAAAAGAAACATGGAAAGATCTCCATCAGTGGTGTCACAGTGAAATAGAAATGGGGCCACTAAATCTAATACAAGGATCCCTGTGAGTTGCATATTGATTTCATTTAAATATACAGCATCTATGTTTTATTGCATACTTATTTTGTTAAATATCTTCCAGGCCCATTTTCATCTATTTTGAGTCACGTATGGTCTGTGTGTTTGACACCTTTAGTAGATACAAACTGAGGTGTGAAGTCAGCAGAGCCACAAAAAAAATACACGCACTGAGTAACTACAACAATATGTATGGCAAGAACAAGCACACACCAAATGGTCAAAAGTGAAGGGGCAAAGTTCGGGAAGATCTCAAATTAAGAGATGTGGAAGGACACTTCAAACTCATACCATGGCTGCTAACATAATTCATATCTTGGGACTTCATTGATGTGTTGGTCAGTTGTGTTGATTTTTCCTTTTTTTGTCTTTAAAACTATTATTTATTATCTGGAACAGCTCTTTGGAAGGAGGAGAGGTACTGGAGAAAACTATGATGTAAAAGACATTGATAGAAATTTGTTTAAAAATCAAGAAGAAAAAAATAAGAAAATGTCCTCATGTGGAGAACAACAAGGAAGCCATTTTGGTTTAATCAGATGTGAAAGGGAATAAAGAGTAAGAAATTTACATTTTACATGTCAAATTTAAGTATTTTAAAAAATACTGCAAAAAAGTATTTTATAATTTATCTGATCTGACAGGCTTGGAAGATGGATTATAGAAGGCTCCTAAGGAGAGCTCCCATTAGGTTATTATAATGGTCCAGGTATGAGGGGATGAGTGTTTGCCCCAGAGTTCCAGCAAATTCAGAAGAGGGAATATGGTCAGTCATTTGTTAAGTGTTTACTATGTGCCAGGTGCTATGCTAATTGCTAAAAAGAAAAAGGAAAACAGACCTTGCTTTCAAGAAGTTCATAATCTAATGGGAAAGACAATACTCAAAAGGAATTTGAAAGAGGGAGAGTGGGGGAGAAAGCAGTTGGTTCAGGGGCAAGGTGAAATCCAGTCCATAGAGTGCAGCTGCTGGGATGGAAGGTTGGCTGACCCCCATGCCTCTTTAATTG
This sequence comes from Antechinus flavipes, assembly GCF_016432865.1. NCBI lineage: Eukaryota > Metazoa > Chordata > Mammalia > Dasyuromorphia > Dasyuridae > Antechinus > Antechinus flavipes. Next base: position 621,770,759 of record NC_067400.1, read on the forward strand.
GAGGCTTTGGGAGTTCTCAGCTCCGCCCTTCAATTAGAGGGGCAGAGGGCACAGAGAGGTGTGAACATCAAAACTGAAGCAGTCTCAAAGGATAAGGGTCCTGGTGATGAAAAGTGAAAACAGAAATTGGACTTAAAAGATGTGAAAGAGCCAGACTAGAGGTTTGAAGGATGCTAGAGAGGTGGCAGATGGCATGGACTCATACAAGTTTGTGAGACAGTGAGTGGAAGGATGGAAGGACAAGGTAAACTCTGAGAGAGTGTGAGTTGGTAGATATGCTTGATGGTGTGGTCTGAGTTGGTGGATAGCTAGGGGTGAAGTGAATAGTGCTCTGGGCAAAGAGTCAGAAAGAGTCTCTTGAAAGTCTTGTTGCTTCTTACTCCCAGCTCTGCTTATCAGATAGTATTAGGAAAGGAGACACCAAGTCTGCAGTTGTATCACTGCTCTGAGACACATATGCTACATGTCTTGGAGAGGAACTGAGATTCAAGAGTCCCACCTATTTGGTATTGCCTTAAATACCAGAGGTACACCTATCTGGATTGTTTTAAAGTTGCCTATAAAAGCTGTCCCCAGCATGAAGCCATTGCCGATCTCCATTGATCAGCCATCCATGTGTTACTTACCTTGACTTACTTATAATAAAATCCTTTACATTCTCTTTGTCCTGAGTTTTGCCCAGGTAATCAGGGTGGAAGTCCAAATGAAAAATTTTCTTTTTAACAGTCCATCTTTAAATTTGTTCTCATGCATTTACTAATTATGTGACCCTGGTCAAGTCACTTAACCTTGTTAACTTCAATTCCTTATCTGTAAAATGAGTTGGAGAAGGAAATGGCAAACCACTCCAATATTTTTGCCAAGAAAATCTCAAAAAAGGTCACAGAAAATGTGAACTAGCATTGCTTAAGCACTCCATAAATGTTAGGTATAATTAATATTGTTGTTATTAGACAGAGTACCTAAAGTACTTGGTACATGTGTTAGGACTACAGATTTGAAACTATAAAATGCCCCAGAGCTCATTGAGTCTGACTTCTGAAGTAAATGTTAGAAAACTAAGTTCCAGGGGGCACTCCATACAAGGAGTTCCACAAACAATATAGCCACAGTCTAAGTCCATTCAGCCCTACAGCTCATGAACTCCCACACAAGCATTTACCTTTATTGGTCAGCCAAGTAACAAATTGTTTAAATCAAAGTTATTTAATGAAATGCTGTAACAAGAAAAAAAATTATTGAGGTGATTAGAGTTAAGTGATTTGCTCAGGGTTACTCAGCTAGGCAATGTTAAGTGTCTGAGGTCAGATTTGAACTCAGGTCCTTCTGACTTCAGGGCTGGTGCTCTATCCACTGTACCACCTAGCTGCCTACAAGAAAAATTTTAATGCAACATTTCTCTCATAGGCTTGAGACACATTTTCCTATGACTATACACATCATGTGTGTGAACACATTTGAGGGTCATCAATAGCTTCTGGTGATATCACTCCCACCATTCTTCATTTCTGATGCATCTGATTAACTACTGCTCAGCAGTTTGTTCCACTGGACATAAGGATTTGGCACTTCCTCTGGAGAGCTTCATCTGGAGTCCACAAGTCATGTTCTATCTTTTCTAGGAGTAGAAGAGTCTCTTTTTCTTAAAGCAAAGTTTTGTTTTTGTTTTTCAAGATAAAGGCGGAGTCCTCACATACTTAGATATAGGACAAGGAACATACCCTCAATATTCTTTCCTCTTCCTGAAGAGGGAGAACAAGAATGACTTCAGGTTACAGCAACTGTGACAATTAGAACTATTATATATGATATATTCTTGTAAAGTGCATTCTTATGATGTTCAGAGTTTTAGAATATAAAATCTAGATTCTGGTGTTGATATTTACATTTTCTAACTGCCAAGTATTATAACATCCTCGACATTTTTCTATTGTTTTTGTTTTTAGTAATGTCTGACTCATTGTGACTCTATTTGGAATTTTCTTGTTAAAGACACTGGAATGATTTGCTATTTCCTTCTCCAGTTCATTTTATAGATGAGGACGCTGAGGCAAACAAGATAAAGTGACTTGTTTAGGGTCACGCAGCTAATAAGTGTCGAAGGTCAGATTTGAACTCATGAAAACGAGTCTTTCAACACTGACCCAGCACGCGATCCACCACAGCTCCACCTAGCGGCTCCAACTAGACATTTTTCTACTTGCATTTAATTTGTTCTTTTTGAAACCAACAAAAATATAAAATTGTACCATGTATAATTGGAGCAGTGATTAAATCTGACTGTTTCTCCCATTCAAATGAAGGATCTTGGTTTTATGCCTTTTACTAGATCTGATTTTTTTTTGGGGGGGGGCGGGGTTCCTAAGAAGAGTGAGTTAGTTCTTGCGCTTGACCGACAAAGTCAGTCTTTGACTTTTTCTCTATGAAAAAGTTTACCTCATCACCCATGGGCTCTAACACAGGCATCCCCAAATGTGTAATTTTTGGAGACTTTGCCATTCCCATTCACTACCTTTCCTCTTCCCTTCCTCCTTCCACCAAATTTGTTGTCCATTTCCATCTCTCTGCTGAAATAGTCACTTAAAGCATCCTTGGTAATCCATTGGCCTTGTACCAGCGCTGGCTTAGGGCTGGTCACACAGGGACAAAAGTGAAAGCCCTCAAGCAGCCCATGTTTTATTGGGAGAAACAATTTATAAACATAAGTAGCTACAGAATGCTACAAAGTAAATACAAGTTTAACCCCTGCTTCAAATGCCTCTGTGTAAAGGCTTAGACTATTCTTGGGGGGCAATTAGTGGGGAAGTAGATGGAACACTGGGCCTGGAGTCAGGAAGACCAATCATCCTGAGTTTTAGTCTTTCCTCAGTCATGTAATAGCTGTGGGATCCTGACCAATCATCTGTAAAAAGGGCTAGAGAAGCAAATTGCAAATCACTCCATCGTCTTTGCTGAGAAAAATCCCAGAGGGGGTTATGAAAAGTAGGACATGACTAAGCAAGAACAAAGAAACTATTTTTATGAATTATCGTGATAACTGTTACTCTTCTAAAGGTTGGAAGAGAAGTATGTGGATTTGTTATTGAGCTATGAAAGAAAGAATGAGGAGACAGAGAAACAAGATATTAAGAAATGTCTTCCTTTTTAGAATTGTAAGTTTTTAATGCGTGAAGAAAAATAAAGAAAATTTTAGGTGGAGTTAGACTGAAAAAGAAGAAAATAGTGGAGAAAATAAATATTCATTAAGCCCTACTATCTGCCAGGCACTATGTTAAGTGCTTTACAAATAGTATCTCATTTGATGCTTACAATATCTCTAGATCTATTAACTCCACTTTACAGTTGAGGAAACTGATACAAACAGAAGTTAAGGGACTTGCTACATTGCTGCCTAGAGAATATAAGTTTCAAGAATAATGGCTTGACAGAAACTAATGAAATTGTTTCCTGCTTTTGCTGGAGAAGACAAAAAGAGGATATCTACTTTATTCACGGAAATACTAAAACCTCTTATCTTCTGAAGAAGATTCTTGATTTATTACAGGAACAAGCAAAATAATATAGGTCTGTGTTCTCAAGTGAAGACAAATCACCTTCATTTATAGAGAAGTTTTGATTCATTTGAGCCTTCCCATAGAGAAAACACTGTAGATAATTATGTTTCCATTGTACTATCTATTTGTTAATGAGTAGTATGTTTAATAACTTTAATGTTTAATATTAGGATATTAAAAGATTCAATCCAGTGAGATATATATTCATATCTATATTGTGAAAAGGAGTTTATAAAATAATATGGCAATAGAAGAGGGGACTCAGAGCCAATTATATATTTTCACATTAGGTACATTTCAATATATTTCAGACATATCCCCTAGATGACCAAAGAGTAGGAATTCTGAACATTTTTCGTGTCATTGATCTTTTGGTAATCTGTGAAACTTATGAATCCCTCCTCAGAATGTTTTTTAAAACATGAATATAAACATTAACATTTAACTTTAAAAAGGATGAAAAAAGAAACAAGACTTTGTTGAAATTCAGTTATCAAAATATTTTTCTAACACAAGTTTCCAGATTCAGAGTTCAGCAACCTCATTACAGAATTTGGAATAATAAAATGAATAATGCAAATTAGTCATGTGGCTTGCTAAGGAACTACCTGAAATGGGGTTTAATAAATCCTCTAAGCCTTGTTACACAAAATAATTTCCCCTTAGAAGTAGTAGCAGCTGGGGAATCAGTGAAAGCCTTTGAAAGGAAGATGCCCTTAAGCTGAATTTCAAAGGAGGCTTGGGAAGTGGTAGAATACAATGGGTTTGCACATGAGAAGATTGACATGAAGACTTAGGATGAGAAGCACTGCCAAGTGGGAAGAATATTAAGACCAGTTGAGTTGGACTGTGGAAACATATGAGGAAGAGCAAAAGTCTGGGATGGGGAGGTTGGTGCTGGTCTTTGACAGGTTTTATGTGACCAAAGTAGAGTTTTTGATTGGCTCCAGAATTGATAAGGGGACAATAAAGTCCAACTGCTGCATCCTCCTCAACTGGTACTTAATGTTTCAATAATGTGGCTTCCATTCCTTCTACACTGGCTTCCTCAGGCCTTTCAGGTCTCTCTGGGTCTTCTTTTTCTGCTTCCTTCAATGGCTGCTCATCTTACAGTTGCATGCTAGGGGGCCTGAGGCCATGACACAGGATGTGGTGAGGGAGACTGGCCTTTCAGTTGCCCACATGGCTTATATACCCCCTTATTTTTTTCTGAGAAACTCACTCATGGGAATGATCTGATGGTTCTGCCTCATTCTAACTGAGGCTGGGGCAGGCCACTTCCTCCTCTGAGTCTCAACTTTCACATTGAGTAAGGTTTGTCAAGTCAGAGTTGTATGGCCAATGATTGGCCTGATTGACAAATCTTGAGAGTTTATCTGACTACTTTCCCTTCAGCCTGTTCTCTATTCCTCTTCTTTTCCCAAGAGGTCTTCCATTCAACTTCTCTCCCCAAATTCCTATGGGAATGTCACATTCCCTCTTTTATCTTCACAATTCTCTCTAATTTGGGGTAGGGAATGGCTGACCTGCTGCCCAAGCTCCTCCTGATGGTTGACTGGTTCAATGACAAGATTTCTATGAGATCACAGAATTGGGAGGTGACCCTCCATCTTCTCTCATTGTAAGGGTGAAAACAAGGAAAAAAATCTGAATAATAATGTAGCCTAGGAAAAGGGATACTTAGAAGGATTTAGGAGATGCTGGTGAGAGTACAGGCTCTATGACCAACTTCCTATGAGACTCTGGGCAAGTCTCCTCCTTTGAAGCTTTAGGTTTCTGATCTGAAAAAATGAAAGAATTAGATTTAATTATCTCTAAGGTCTCTTCCCACTTTTATGATCTATGGTTCAGAATATAACAGGGATTTTTTTTTTTTAAAGTATCTTGTTATGTGAGTTAGTGAGAAGATTATTAGTTTAGAAGAGAATTGGACTTTTGGACTACTGGTGAAAGAGGGACAGAGAGCAAACCTCACAGGCTTGAGATGGTGGGGAGGAAGGAAGTAAAAATTATTCTTCAGAAATCTGGTATTTGGGCCAAGGTAGCTTGACAGCAGAAGTGTGTGTATGTATGTGGGTGGGTGAGTAAGTAGGGAGGGTGTTGGTGTCAAAAGAACTTTTGCTTAATTTATTTTTCTTTAAAAAATGTAGATGAGATCTTACCATGCGTTTATCTGAAAAAAAAAAAAAGTAGAAAGTCCATGATTGAGTGTAGAGGGATATTACTGAAGAGGAAGTCAGGGAAGGGAAAGATGGGAGGGTCCATGTGTTCCTTTAAGATTAGAATGGAGGAGTTGAGGAGGAAGACTTCATGCAGACTTTCTGCTTGGAGAGACCTCTGGGATTAGCATTTATTTGGAAATCATGTACTTGGGGTTCCTTTGGGGGTTAACTGGACTGCATATCCGATGAAGTTCTTTCCAGCTCTAGCAGTCTTTTCTTTCTTTTTTTCTTTTGAGAATTAAAAATAGATTATTTAATATATACATAGGAACATATATAAAAACATATATATATATACATCAAAAACAAATTTGAATAATACAAAAGAGAAATTTTATTCTAAATATAGAAAAAGAAATCAAACAAACTCTTAAGAAATTTTTAGAATGGGAATTGAAGGTAAGGTGAGAACTTTGAATTAGATAAACTTGTTTAAAAATTATATCAAATTTCTATAAAAACAATTTTAAGCATAGTCTACAAAATTGAGAATGAAAACAATTGACCAAAATATTCTATGACACAAATATAATTTGATTATTTAAATCAGAAAAATATAATGTAAACAAAATTAGTTATAAGTAGATATCATTAATGAACATTAATTTTAAAAAATTGAAATAAAATCCTGCCCCCATGAAAATACAACAGTAGCTTGTTAAAAAAATTTCATTATATTAAGCATGTAAAAATGGTTCAGTATTATTCATATTAAAAAATAAAGTATATAAAATTTTGTGACTACATCAGTGAATAGAAGGAATAAACTTTTAGAAAGCATAATATGTACTTATGCTTAACAAACTAAAAGGCATAGTCAAAGCGCCCCCCCCACCTTTTTTTTCTAAGACAAAATATATCTCTAAATCTAAAAAAAGAATTTTATACAATACAATTTTATACAAAATAGAAGTTTCCCCCCAAAAATACAGAAGTAAAGCAAGTATATTCTCTTTACCTGCCCCTATTTGACACAGTTCTAGAAACTAGCAATAGATAAGGTAGTTTAAAGAAGGAATAAAACTCTTTTTAAAATTTATTTTTAAATTATCATTTGGGGAGTCTTTTCTTAAATGTGTCTACATCTCCCAATCTCAGAATTGGTGACTCAGTATGTAGAGGGCTGAAGCTTTAAATAGGTATACTTGAATCAGACAACCAAACACTTAAGGCTAATTATCTATTTGCTATGAGACAATGACTCTATTAGCATATGTTTGGATAAATGGCTCTTCACACAGTTGATGCTGACTCAATGTTTGGTGTTAAGATAATGGTAGGCAAGGATTAGGGGGCGGAGGGACAGAGGCCAGAGTGACTTTGCAGCAGGACAAGGAGGAGAGAAGTTGGTGACTTTGGACTTGAGAATCCAGGATACAGCATTGGCAAGTCTCCTGGCAGATTGTCTGTCTCCAGGACTTTTACTTATCCTGACTTTGGCTAACCCCAAGGTTCTCCAGAGAGCAAGCCTGAACTTTATATTCCAGTGAATGAAGGCAGATCTGAGAGAAGACGCTAGGCAAGTCACAATCGGGTGGCAGTTTCAGTGATTAGCTGGTATGGCCTTTATCTAGATGGTGTGGTTCTTCTATCACGGAGTAGCTCTGAGTGTGGGTGTATAGTCCATCTTTTTAATTTCATAGGTACTGAATGAAAGGATGAGTAGGTATGATGGCTGAGCTAATTTCAGTGGTTATGGGAAAAATGTGGAGCTGAGGATGCTCCTGCCCTTGAAGTTCTCTATATGTCATTCTCTAAGGACTAGAAGCAAGACTGATGATCTATAGGTTGATGGGTATGTGTTGGAGTTCAAATGTTGGAGTTCTTGTTCTTCTCAAAACATAGCCGTTTTAGCTTAGAGCCCTCCGAATGTCTCCAAATCCAAAGGTTTTGTCCTTCAGCCTCTGCCTCTGCTTTCTTCCGCCTCCAGCCAGCACAAAGATGGAATGAATCTCTTGTCTCCTTCACTTGGGGCTCGGCTAGCTTTCTGGTGAGTCTTTCAGACCAGCTTGGTCTCAGTGGGGGAGGTGCAGGAGCCCAGCCACCAACTACAATGGTGTGAGATGAAGATGGATCTGGTTGTCCACTGAACTCTCGACTCGTAGCTTTTTCCTCTGAAAACTCTTCTTCTGCCACCAGCCAGCCAAGTGGAAAATATTCTCCCTTGCCTCGGAGAGAGGGCTTCTGGTGTAATTCCGCTGAATTCTCCCAAAGTGCTCTGTGTCTGCACCAGAGTGCTCCTCTCCAACCAGCTGAACTCTCTTCTTCGACCAGCCAGCCAAGTGGAATATATTCTGGAATAGATCTTTCTTCACTGGCCTTATATCTGACTCTTCTGAGAGAATGGGATTATGGATTTTCTCCCATAGTGCTCTCTGGCCCAAAGAGCTTCAAGGGAGGTGTGAACTCACAAAGTTACAAAGTTTACTTTGTGAAGCTGGCATACTTGTGAACTCCAATGAGTAAAGGTGCAAACACAAGCATTGTACTAATTAGTTCTACTTAGTACCTTGTTTCAGGTTCTGCCCAAAACATCTTTTTGTAAGATCAGATCAACTCTAATTAGTTAGCAATTTGTAAAGATTCCAACAGGTATGAGATCTTTGCATATCCTTCAGGGCTAAGCTTCTGAGATTCTTGAAGGATGAGAGGATGCCTTTTAAGTAGTAAGCTGGAATTTAGCCATAAAAAGCCTTTCTTGTGGAGGCCATGTCCTGATATTTGTCAAGCATAAAGGGAGTTTGTCACCTTCTGAAGTAACCCCACACTGGTACAGTTTTGACTTCTAGTAAGTTCTTCCGGACCTTGTTCAGGGATCTGCCTATATGGAACTTAATCTCCTTGGGGTCAAAACATATTGATCTGTAGAAGACTGAGTTCTTTAGATACTTAGAAACATCAGAAATGTGCTCTTGACCCTTTTCTGGGCATCTTTCCTTGCCTCCTCCAATTCCTTTATCCAGTGCTCTCAAGAATGTAGGAAAACTGGGACACTAATACATTGTTGGTGAAATTGTGAACTAATCCGATCATTTTGAAGAGCAAATTTAAGCTATACCCAAAGGGCTATCAAACTGTGCATAATATTTGATCCAGTAGTGTCTCTGCTGGGCCTGTATCCCAAAGAGATCATAAAAAAGGGAAAAGGACCTATCTGTGCAAAAATGTTTGTAGCAGCTCTTTTCATTGTTGCAAGGAAATAGAAATTGAGTGGATGCCCATGTATTAATACATTCCATGTATTAAGGAATGACTGAATAAGTTATGGTATGTGAATATTATTCTATAAAAATAATGAGCTGGCTGATTTCAGAAAAGACTGGAAAGATTTACATTAATGGATGCCGAATAAAGTGAGCCGAACCAAGAGAACATTGGCCATAGTTAATAGCCAGATTGTGTGATGATCAACTATGATATAATGGGCTCTTCTCAGCAATACAACGATCCAAGACAATTCCAATAGACGTGGGATAGAAATTGCCATCTGCATCCAGAGAGAACTACAAAGACTAAATGTAGTTTTCACCTTTTTATTTTGTTTTCTTTTTCTTAGTTTTTCCCTTTTGTTCTGATTTTTCTTTCGCTAAATGATTAATATGGAAATATTTGTAAAATAATTGTACATGTGTAACTTGTATTAGATTGCTTATTGTCTTGGGGAGGGGAGAGGTGAGGGAGGGAGGGAAAAAAACATCTGGAACACAAAATCTTACAAAAATGAATGTTAAAAACCATCTTGTAATTGGAAAAATAAAATAGTATTGAATTTTTAAAAATGAACTGGAGGAGGAAGTGGTAAATGGGGTCATGAAGACTCAGATACAACAGAAAAAGAACTGAATAACAACAACTATATGTGGCAAGGAGGACAGAGAAAGTAGGTCACATTCTGTATTGAACCTTTCTCTTCTTCTGAGACTGCTGCCCAAGATGAGTCTGAGGTCCCCTTTTGTCTTTCATTTTTTCTTTTTTCTGCCTTGATAAGTCCTTGATATAGACTTAGTAAGTCTATATCAAAAGGAGGGGCAAAGAGATTCTTAGAAAGGCCTTGATATTTCTGATAGCAACTTCTTTATCATCACCCTCTTAATCAGCAGTGGGGACTTGGTCACTGCTTCTTGAGAGGGTGATGCTAGGGAAGTCCCAAATACTGCCTTCGGAGTATAGAAAACATAACACTGGAGTTTAACTCAGAGGATTTAGATTCAAACTTTAGCTCTCCTACTTAATAGGGTTTTATCATCATGATTTATATATGTAGAATTGGTGAGAGATCATTTGGTTGAACACTTCATTCTAAAAATAAGGAAACAGAGACTTTGAGTGATAGGCTGACTTGCCCAGAAGGGACTTGAATTTGGACCCTCCCTCAGAAACTTATTGGTTGAATGACTGAACTAGCTGCTTAACTTCTAGACCTCAGTTTCTCATCTGTAAAATGAAGATAATAGCAGCCACCTCACAGGGTAAGGATAAAATGAGATAATATATTTCAGATGCTTTGTAAGCCTTAAATCACAATATAAGTGCTGGTTCTAGTGATGAATGAGACCCAAAGGTCTGTATTCCCCATTGTCTGGCTCATTTAATTCTTTTGAGAAAGGCCCCTTTTGTGACACAGATGGACCACAGCACCTGGGTAACAAAAGAGAGATTTGCTATCTTCTTAGCCTTGTGTAAAAACTCAATAAATACTAGCAATGATTAAGTATCTCCCTGGCAAGTAAACAACATAGTCCTTGACCCCAAAGGGGAAACATTTATTGGAGAGTATAGCATGGAAATATAGAAAAGAAAATCAAGAGAATTTTAGCAGTGACAGCAGCTAGGGACACCACATTGAGAGCTGAGTATAAGATTGTTTGGAGAAGGGAAAGGCTTGAGGCAGCGACACCAATAAGGAGGCTATGAAATCTGAGAGAGGGATTGAAATAGGGAAGTAATTGAGGGAACATAAAAGGACATTTAGGAGATGTTCTGGAGGTGGAATCAATAAGAAATGACAATTGATTGAACATATAGAAAAAAGGAGAATGGTGACTAGAAGGATCATAGTATCCACATAAAAACCAAAAAATGGTAAAAGGAATTTTTTTCCAGGGAAGAGTGAGATAAGGCATTCTGTTTGAGATATACTAAGTGTGTAATGAACTGAACCAGCTCCGCCCAGTGAAAGAACTCTGGGAGATGACAAAGAACCATTACATTGAATTCCCAATCCCTATACTTTTGCCCACCTGCATTTTTGATTTCCTTCACAGGCTAATTGTACAATATTTCAGAATCCAATTCCTTTTGTACAGCAAAATAACGGTTTGGTCATATATACTTATTATGTATCTAATTTATTCTTTAATATATTTAACATGTACTGGTCATCCTGCCATCTGGGAGAGGGGGTGGAGGGGAAGGAGGGAAAAATTGGAACAAGAGGTTTGGCAATTGTCAATGCTATAAAGTTACCTATACATATATCCTGTAAATAAAAGGCTATTAAAATAAAAAAAAATAAAAAAAGAGATATACTAAGTGTGACTTAGCTAAGGGTTATATCTTTTTGAAAAGATTAAAGAAGCTGTTGATAATAGAGGAATCTATCTCAGGAGAGATATTAAGCTGGGAATATAGATGTGAAAGTTATTTATATAGAAATGATAGACTCTTAAGAACCCTAGTCATGACAAAGTTTGTATTAATACCTTTCTCTGAGTTAAACACTGTACTGCATACCTCCTGTTTCTAAAGAGAAGGATGCTGTGCAACAAGAAAACTGTTCGGTTCTGCACACATATATTGTATCTAGGATATACTGTAACCTATTCAACATGTAAAGGACTGCTTGCCATCTGGGGAAGGGGGTGGAGGGAGGGGAAAAATCGGAACAGAAGTGAGTGCAAGGGATAATGATGTAAAAAATTACTCTGGCATGGGTTCTGTCAATAAAAAGTTATTTTAAAAAAAAAGAGAAGGATGCAAATACAAAGGGAATTCACCAACCAAGTCCGTTTCTTAGAAGATAGGACTAGAATAAGGAAACATATGTAAGTAACAGATGATGAAGACTTAATTTTATAACTATAGTGGCAGGAAGGCTAAAGCTTAGAATGCACTGAACCCCAAAATTAACCTATTTTTAAAGACCCCCTTCATAAGGTTTTTCTGATAACTATCTTGCAGCAAGATGCTAAGACCTTCTCCACAAATGTCATCTAACATGTATATATGTGTTTGCATATTCTTATATATGTATATATTATCTTGCTCAATACAATGTAAACCCTTTGAGGTCTTTTACAGTGACTGGCATACAAAAGGTGCTTAATAAGTGTTTATTGACTAAAGATAACAAAATAATAACAATATGGTGTTTTAGCCATTATAATCCCAAAGGTAGTGAGGAAATATCTGACTACCTTTGCTTGCTCTTTACCCACTTTCAAATCATCTGAGCTAGAAGAGTGTCATCTCAATAGAGGAAAAATGGTGGATGGTTTTCAGAGCCATGTTAGAGGGGGCAGAGGATTTGAGAAGGACAGACGCTATCCTGATTATTTGAAAATAGAAGAGAACGGACTTGTTAATTATTGGAATCCCATTCTAAATGGGATTCTAGAATTCATATTAAAATTCTAGAAAGCATATTAAAGACTGTGAATATTCCTTCTGCTTCCTCCTCCAAAAGTTCATGAAGTGACTGCAAAAAGCCAGGGTAACAGATAAGCCCCAGTGAAATGACCTTCTTTCCTTCATTTTGGACAGAATTGTTATTTTGGCAAGTTGGGAATGTCAAAGATAGAGAGAATTTGGATTTATCAGATATCATGTGATATGGTGCCATGCAAGCTTTACAAAGGAAAAGATCATCGATGGATAAGATGCTAAAAGAGAGACCAATCAAATGGATTGGGGTATAGTTCAATGGCTGTATTAAAACATTGATCATTTCTGGTTCTATGTCAGGTTGGAAGGAGGTCTCTGCAGAAAGCCCCAGAGTTCTATTTGAATTTATGTTGTTATGAGTGGGAGTGGGGATGGTTAAAGTGCTGGTTGACAGAAATAGATACAGATATAAGATATTTGTGTATGTATATAATACAGAACTCTGGGTCAATTTCAGTAGCTTAAATTTTGTAGGTAGGAGAACCTAGGATCAAGTTCCATTCCTGACATATATTGGCTGCAAGATTTTGGGCAAGTCTCTTAACTTAGTGAACAGGCATTAACCACGTGTGAAGCACTGGGAGCACAAATACAAGTCTTAAAAAATCAATCCCTGCTGTCAAGGAGCTTATATTCTAGGGGGAGAAGAAAACATACAAAAGGGAAGTTGGAAGGCTGGGGGCTGCCTGGGCTGGGACATGGTGGTTAAGGCTAGAGATGTTCGGGCTGGGACCCTTACCTAATATGGAGGCTCTGGGAAGGACTCAGTCATGTCAGAAGTCACAAAGGTAGTCATTGGCAAAGTTAGGGAAGGTGGGTTGCCTCTGATACTGCTGTATGACCCAGGAAGGAGACCTGATCTATGTCTTTCTTCCAAAATGTCAAAGTTTGACCTACTGAACCCTTCAGCATCTTGTTCCATTTGATTTCTCCAGGACCCTTCTTACATTCTGCCCCAGGCAAATTGATCAGCTTGATGGAATGCCTGGGACTAAGAACCTCTCCTGTCTCCACAGCTTTGTACTATATCATTTCCTGTACCCTGAATGCATGCCTTCCTAATTCAAGTGCTCACAAGGGGGTCAGAAAAAACCTACAAGAATACTCTTAAGGTCTCCTTTAAGAACTTTAGAAGTGATTTATGACACTGGCCCAGGACTATCCAGAATAGTGTGCCCTCATCAGAGATAGGATGGTGCTCTATGAGCAAAGCAGAATTGGGTTAGCTCAGGAGAAACCTGAGATGCACAAAGGAGTTCACCTCAATGTTCACAGGGACTATTTGTGTCCAACCTGTGGCAGAGCATTCTGAGCTCATATTGTTTGATCAGCCACAGATGGACAAAAATAATAATGGACACCATAATGATGTCATTTTTTCCCCCTCTTTGAGAAAGAAGGACAACAATAAACTGTCTCCTTGACTCTGTATAAATCCCTTTGGCTTTATAGCTTTTGCTGTACAAGTTAATCAATCACAGTTTGTTAATCCAGTAGACCTTTGTTGTTGCAATATTGTACATTTGTTTTAATATTTATGTATTACTGAGGCACAGATGGAGCACAGATGAACTATGGACACATGGGCACAGATGGAGCAATCTCTAGAAAAGATGGAAGTCAAGACAGTTGAGAGATACTATTTGGTGTGGCAGTTGAAAAGTGTAAAAGTCTCCTAATATCAGGAGGAGACCCAGATCTTAAGAATGAAGATGTTTAAGAAAAGTGAAAGATTCAAGGAGTGTACAATTACGGCTACTCACTGATTATTTATTTATTCAATATTTTCCCCCAGTTACGTTCAAAATAAAAAACAAATGTAAATATTTGTTTTTAAGATTTTTGAGTTCTAGATTCTCTCTCTTAGCCCCAACCACAATTAAGAAACCACAAGTAAAGTTACACAAAACATTTCCATTAAAGTCAAGTTGTAAAAGAAAATATAGAACTCCCACCCTAATGAAAATTAAAACTCTCAAGAAAAATTAAGATCAAAAGAAAGAGAAAGATCGAGTAAGATTTAATAATCTTTATTAATAAATATTTATTGACTAAAGTAATCAGACACAATCAGTTCCTTCCCTGACTGTGGATAGCATTTTTATCCTAAATCCTTCAGAGTAGTCGTGGATGATTTTACTACTGAGAATAACAAAGTCATTCACAGCTGGCAATCCCAGAACATTGCAATTCCTTTGTATACAGCACATTTCACTTTGCTTGAGTTCATGGAAGACTTTCCAGGTTTTTTCCCTGAGATCATCTTGCTTATCCTTTCCCATTGGAACAACAATATTCCACCACAAACACATACCACAGTTTATTGGGCCACTCCACAAGTGAAGGGTATCCTCTCAATTTCCATCATTTTTTTGTCTGGAAAAAGGGTTATTCACTGATTTAAGGCAAGTGAGATAATTTCAGAAACTTTTTTGATTCCCCACTTTAGAGTTTTGACCATAGAGATCTACCTGAAGAGTTCACAGTAGGAATGGATTCCTAAGAGTTTCATTCTTATCTGTCTTTTGAAGATGAGGAACTGCTTAAAAAGGAAGTGACTCTTTTAATGAGAGGAGGCATTCCTGCAAAGAGACTGAATATTATAATCTTAATCAAGAATTTAGCTCCTTCTAAGTTATATTCCCTGTGGTATATGACTGCGTATAACCCCCAAATGACATTTTTTTCCTGGAAATGAAACATGTGCCCAGAAGAACAATCCTGGGAGTTTTGGGTTGGACAGGCAACAGTGGCAAGTGGAAGGCTCCTGTGGCAGACAAAGTGATGAGACTGTCTGATTGACCAGCCGGTTGCAAAGGCAGTACATATTGTCACAAATGCAAGGCTAGATGCTGGCAAGACTATGTGCAAACTTTATGTTTTGGGGATGGTGGATCAGAAGACCCTAATGTGAATTTTGTTTTTATTGTTGTTGTTTTTTCATCATTTTTTTTTGAAAAGGATGAACAACATTATGGAGGCGATATCTTGATTCATGTGTGGATTTGATTTAAGTGAGGCAGGGATGCACAAAGTCATCAGCCTTGTTCCTTTCTGAGTAATTGAGTCCAGAGTTAAGACAAACATCAAGATGACTGGTGATGGTCCAGGATGCAATGGATGGCCTTGTTATTTTCAATGACTCAACTTCTCCACAGAGCCTGCTTCATTCACTTTCATGGTCACTGGAACTTGTCTCTAATATTGTGCAGCAAAAAGAGAAAAGCTTTTTAACTCTTTTCACAGTGGAACAACTTTTGAGAAGCTGAAAGAGATGGTTTGTATGCCCTGAGAATGTAGGGGAAATGACATGGCAGGGAGTGTTTCTGAGTTTGGTACCTGACCCTCGTCCAGCTGATGTCACCAGTTGAAGTAGACAGTGGTGGCCAAGGTGAGGTAGGTGGCCAAAGTGGGGAGCTTCAGGGGTCAATATTGCCCACATGCTAAGCCTCAGAAAGCTCCAGGCTTTCTCAAGTGTGAGACAGAAGAACAAAGTTGGACAGCAGCTGAGCTGCAGTCCAGAACCTCAGACAAGTAGGAAAAGAAATAGTCTTCCATCTCTTCTTCTTGGAGAGGTAGAGGACCAAAGAAAAGGAAGGCGTGAAAGCCCAACATAAGACCACTCTTTGTTATAGTTGTGAAGTGGATGACCATGTTTATATTGGATGTACTGGCACAGAGAATTCAATTTTAGTCATAAAGAAATTAAGATCTCTTGATCCAGTGTCAGAAAATTGGAGTGGAGACAGTCAAAGAGGTCATCTCAACCCTTGGAACTGCCACCTTGACCTCGTCCTCAATTCCCACTAAGTCCATTCCATGTGAGTCCATTAGGTCTTGTGTAGAGGGGATGGCAAAAACTGAGAATTTGGAGTGCATTGATGTCCTGGGTGGTGGATCTCAAGATGGCATCAAGTTCCAATATTTTTATGACAGATATTCAGGTAAAATACCTTCAAAGTCTACAGTGGAGCTGAGGCTGGGGAGTTTTGGTGATGAAGACCGTTCTATGACTGGGTACATCCAGGCAAGTTTGAAATTTTACAAGGAGATTGTTGGTGACAACAGAAAAGTGACACTTTGCCTCTAGTATGTCCCTTCTCTCCCAACACTCACTGGTGAGACAGCACTGATTGGAACCATAGTAAGTCTTTTTTTTCCCCCTGAGACAGTTGGGGTTGACTTAAGTCACACAGCTAGGAAGTGTTAAGTGTTTGAGGCCAGATATGAACTCAGGTCCTCCTGACTACAGGGCTGGTGCTCTACCCACTGCATCACCTAGCTGCCCCCCCTCCCCATAGCAAGTCTTTTCAAAATTCTGTTAGGATCCTACAAATGTCAAGCTGAGATTCAACACCTGTATACTTTGTCCATCTCTGTGGAGGCTTACAAGAGGAAAGGGGGGAGAGATTTCAGTGAACATCACAGGTGCTCCCGCTGTTCCCCCTTCCCATTGGATCCCAAGGTATTTGACTGTGAGAATTCCCCAATACCCCAAGAGTGGGAAGATGGGTTGAAGCAGGAACTCAGCGAGAACACACAGGCAGCTTCTCATTGTGAAGTGGGATGGGCTGGAGGTGCAGTTCCCAGAATCTACTAGTTCCAGAGCAGTGATTCAGAGAGTGATCTAGGAGGATTCCTCTGTCTGGGATGAAGGATCTCAGAAACTGTCTCCAGGAGATGCTGGCCAATGGCATCATCCCAGAAACAAGTGGTCCTTTTGTGGCTCCTATAGTAATGATGCCTAAGAAAAGTGGAAAGATGCAGATGTAGGGTAATAACCGAACTTTGAACGAAAGGTTTAAAGTGGACCAGTACATGGTGTCACAGGTGCCCTGGATTATCTGCCTCTTAGGCTTTTGTAGGAGATAATACTGTGCCTGAGAGAGACAAGGGTAAGACTGCTTTCA
The DNA here is from genome assembly GCF_016432865.1 of Antechinus flavipes. Classification (NCBI taxonomy): domain Eukaryota; kingdom Metazoa; phylum Chordata; class Mammalia; order Dasyuromorphia; family Dasyuridae; genus Antechinus; species Antechinus flavipes. Next base: position 621,788,108 of record NC_067400.1, read on the forward strand.
TCCCTCAGAGGACTCAGCCATTAGCTAGTTTGTGGGAAGTTAACACTCGCCTGTTTACGTAATAGCTCCAGAGAATGGAGGAAGAATCTTCACCACAATTGCCAGTTTCCCTGTACTAGAATTATTTGGAACTTCTAATGAGTTCTCTAATGGAGAAAGCTCATAGGCAGTGACCTAGGGAAAGGCTGAGAAAGAAACTGTCCATGGGTTTTGTGGCTGAGAAATGGGCACTAACGGTGGTGCATTTGAGTAAACTTTTTTTTTTTTTTTTTTTTTTTAACAAGGCAGGAGAACCGAATCCTGAGGTAATTTCTTTCATGTCCAAAACTGCTAATTTTATGTTATATTCATGTCATTGCCAAGCCTGTTGATTGTTTTGGCTGTTTGTAGTTGTTCAGTTGTTTCAATGGTGTTTAACTTCTCATGACCCCATTTAAGGTTTTCTTGGCAAAGATTGAATTGATTTGTCATTTCCTTCTCCAGCTCATTTTACAGAGGATGAAACTGAGGCAAACTAGTTTAAGTAACATGCCCAGGATCACACAGCTAGCAAGTCTCTGAGACTGAATTGAGCCCAGGAAGCTGTCTTCTTGCCTTTAGCCATGGTGGTCTGTTCACTGCAGCACCTGACTGCCCCTGGGTTTAAGCCACATTTTACATTTAGACCTATTTGTTATTGCGATCAGCCAGCTCCACCTTATAGATAGCCATGTTTCCTGTTATTGATGTTTGCTGTGTCCTATGGATCCTTCCAAAATTTGCCCGGTTCCATGTCCTAGGCACAGGGTGGCGTGTTGTCACTCTGCTGTCCCTTCAGGTGACACTCTGTGGAGTGTCATCTGCTGCGTGTATTGTTAATGAGCATTTGTTTTGTTTTGTTTTCAGGGGTCCTGAAGGTTGATTTCTTGGGATGCCTGGAAACTCCTCTGTGTTTAAAGTGCTGACATATAGTTACAGGTTTTGGATGGTCCCCGGCTGATCTTGGCAAGGGACTGCAGAGTTTCAGCCTAGGAGAGAAATATAACCTGAGTCCCAAAGCCCCCTGGCGTACGACTCTCTCTTGGTGGGAGAGAACAAATGCCCTTCCCGGTTTGTGGGGAGAGGTAAGAGCTGCAGTTCTTGGCCAGTCTTCCTTTGGGGACTCTCTAAGCTTCAGTCCCCTTGGGATTTTAATTTTGGGGTCTCTTTCAGGAAGTGTTTAGTGAATTCTTTCAATGGTCATTTTACTTTCTGATTCCATGACATCTGGGCAGTTCTCTTTGATGGTTTCCTGAAAAATAGTGTCTAGGCTCTTTTTTTCATCATGGCTTTCAAGGAGTCCAATAATCCTTAGATTGTCTCTCCTAGATCTATTTTCCAGGTCAGTTATTTTCCCAATTAGATATTTTACATTTTTTTCTTTTTCTTTTTCTTTTTTTCTTTCTTTTCTTTTTCTTTTCTTTTTCTTTTTCTTTTTCTTTTTTTTTTTTTTTTTGGTTTTGTTCGACTGATTCTTCTTGTTTCATTGAGTCATTCATTTCCATTTGTTCAATTCTGAATTTTAGTGAATCATTTTCTTCATTTACTTTTTTTTACTTCTTTTTGTATTTGTCCAATTGACAACTGGTCGGCTCCAGTTCTTCTGGGATAGAGTTTATTCAGCTTAGAGAGAGAAGAGGGGGCCAAGTACACCTCAGATTGCTGAAGTAAAAGAGCCCAAGAAGGTAAGAGAGGAGCCAGCATTCTCGGTCATGTCTCTCTTCCCAACGGCTACACTAGAAACTGGGAGAGTTTCCCCTTGAGGGTGATCTGGGACTCTCTTGGGTGAACTGAGATGTGTCATCTGGCTTTTGTGCTATGTGGACCTTCTTTGATTTCCATTTTGCTCTGATTTGGATAAATGAGTTTCTTTGCAATTTGTAACCCGTGTTTATTGTGGAGTTGGTAGTAGGTGGAAAGGAGGTTGAGCCTTGGCTTGAGAGCTCCCCTTTCCCCCAAGTGACAGAGCCGCCAGCAATTTGCTGGAATCCAATCGTATCATATGGATGTTCATGTTCATCTAGATGAACAATATTTAAGGGAGCAGATAGACATATTTCTAACCTTATATTCCCTATCTCTGAGGAGACCAAAATGGCCTCAATCTCCTGCCTCCCCTCTTGACAACAAAGAAAGAGAAGTGGTGGGAGGCAGAAGAGACAAAATGTCTATTCTTCCCTTTGAACCACAAACACAGAGAGCTCCTTGCCACTGTGGGGCCCGTTTCTGCTACAAAGTATATTTAATAAATGTTTATTTTCAATAAAGGATATTACTTGAAAAAGATCTTAGAAAATCCTTAATAAAAATGTTACTTACTGAAAAAGTGTATATGTGTGTCTGGAATTATATATATTTTTTTCTTTAAGGGAAAGCATAATAATTAGAATTCCAGTGGTCCCATGGATTTAAGAATAATAAATAACACTTAGATTGTACTTACTATGTTCCAGGAATTGGGCTAAGCACTTTACATTTTTTCCTTACTGTAGCCCTGGAAAGTAAGGACTATTATTAGCCCATTTTGCAAATGAGGAAACTGAGACAAACAGGTGCTCAAGGTCACACACCTATTCAATGTCTGGGTCTTCCTGATTTCAGACCCAGTGCTCTGTCTACCGTGCACAAACCCTTCCCTCCAACTATTTGCCTTGATTTGAGAGGAAAAACTCATAGGCCAGAGAAATGAGTGAAGTTCCTAGAGGAATAATGAAGGCAGTTAGCCGATAGGGTGAATGGACTGCTGGTCCCAGAGTCAGGGAGACCTTAGTTCAAAACTTGCCTCATATGGCCTAGTGGGAAGACATTAAGCAAGTTAACAAACTCATTGTTACTGTCCATGAGGGTAGTAGTAACACCTGCCTCCCAGGGTTATAATTAGGGGCAGAACCATGTCTAAAATGCTTTGTGTACATTCAAATGCTATGTACACTAGTACTTATTATTTTATGTCAATGAATTGCATTAAGTGGTTTTGTCTATAGCTGGGGATTGAGGGCCAAGAGTCTATCCCTTGGGAGAAGAGATTTACTGATTTCTTTCTGGGTTGGGGCTGGAATAATTATAGTTTGGGCCATTTTCCCGAGGCTATTTCCTAGCATAGCCATGGAAATGCCCTTGAACCTGGGAATAAGAGAGTTGAGAAGCAGATTAGCCCGGAGTGAAGTGGTGGGGCTGGCAGAGTTGTCTCCTGTTACCCCATGGGCATTACATCACATACCTCCTGCCCACAAGAGCTGTAAGAACAACTCCAGTGATTGATGTGAAACCTGGCAGGATGTGGGGAATGAACCTCCTGCATTTGCACGAATTGGGCCCAAGGTGCCCCAGGCTTGCCATTCAGGCAGACTCAGCCGCAAGGACTCCTCTCTCATCTTTTCTTATTAGCCTTTCACGGCAGCCTGGGAAAGTCCTCGGGTGAGATTGACCCTTCACCTCATAGCCTCAGCAGCCTGAGCCAGTGTTCTCAAGGGCCTGCCATTCTCAGGTTCTTGGACCTTTCCCTTCTGAGTATCCAGACCTCCCTGGGCAATGTCGGAGGCCAGGATCAGCTCTTGCTGGGATTGGCTCCTGTCAGCCCTAGAGAACCACAAGGGACAGCCTTACCATGGAAGCTTTGGGCTCCACCAGTCTGGGATTCTCAGGTATGGAAGCAAAGGTGCGTGTAGGTATGTGTGTGTGTGTGTGTGTGTGTGTGTGTGTGTGTGTGTGTGTGTGTATGTGTGTGTGTGTGTGTGTGTGAGAGAGAGAGAGAGAGAGAGAGAGAGAGAGAGAGAGAGAGAGAGAGAGAGAGAGAGGTCTATTCCCAGGAAGAACCACAGGGGCTCTGTGAGAAAGGGAGAAACTCCCCTTTGAGGAGTGGGCTACATTTCACTAGGAGGGGGAAGTCTTCCTGCTGGCCCATTTAATGTAATTATGGATTTTCCCCCCACTTGAGGGTCCCTTCACTATCACTCAGAGGCTCCTTGGTTAAGGGCTCTGCTTGTTAGGGTGTTCTTCTTTACATTAAGCTGAATTTTGCCGCCCTGGAATCTTCCTCTTCCTCATTTGCCCTTGGAACCACACAGACCACAATTTTGTTGTCACAGCAGCCCTTCATACGGTGAAAGATCTGAAAGTGCTAAACAGGAATTTATCTTTGATATTCAAGGAACTAGGGAAGTAGGGAAGCTTTTTGAGTAAGGGCAGTGACATCGTTGGAGCTTTGATTTAGGGACCTAATTTCAGTGACTCTGTGGAGCAGGATAGAAGAGGGAGACAGCCCTAGGAGGTCACTGCAATAGTCCAAGTAAGGAGTGATAATGGTCGGGACTAAGATTGTGGCTGTGTTTGTAGGCAAGAAGTGAGATAAATGGGGCAGTTAGCATTTATTAAGCACCTACTGAGTGCCAGGCAGTGGGGATAGAAAGAGAGAAGAGACAGTCTCTGCTCTCAAAGACCTCATAGTCCAGTTGGGGAAGACAACATGGCAACAGCTGTGGACAAACGGGAGAGAGGAAAAATAGGAGATGTTCAAACTGGGAAAATTGCTCTGTGGTGTGAGGACCCAGGTGAGATAATTAGGTGGTGGACGCAGTCTCAGAGATTGGGTAGATGGCTTCAGGGGCTCAGCAGCAGCCCGGGCTGGACTTTGGGAAGAGAAAAGTTGAGGCAGAATAAAGGCTTCAGGGACTCCAGGAGACAGAATACTGCAAGGGTAACACTAGGGAAGGCTCTCATAGACTTGGCTCCTTCTGGACCTCTTCACATCAGTCTTCCAGGGCTAGACCTGTACCTGAAGCCCTGGCCCTTTACCAGCAGGATTAAAGGCTGACCTCCTGGCTCTGTAAAGGATCGGCCCACCATACGGGACAGAAGGAGCGTTTGATGAGAGATTCTCTCTCGTTTACCTATTTTAAAGTGGAAAACAGTGAAAATGGGTATCAGGGTGGAGATAGTGGTTCTGGCCACCACATCCTGGGCCAGCCCCCAGTTCTCCTGCCTCCTCATCTTTGCTCACTTACAGCCAGCAGCTCTGGACTGGACTGAGGGCCCACCATGTTGCGCCCAGTCATTCCCCTCCTCTGTCTCGGTAAGTTTGGGCCCAGGCTCAAGCAGCGGGAGAACGGAGAGAAGGTCATTTGTCAGCAGGTTTTGGGATGAAAGGGGCCCGGAGACACAGAGAGCGTCCTGGGCAGGCAGAGCTCAACTCTTCAGCTCTGGCCCTGTGGGAGGATGTTAGTGAGGGAAGAGGCATGGAGGGCAGCTGTGGGCTGGAGGGCAAGACTCCGCCAATGGGACCTTCTCTTCTAGGTCTAGGTCTGGTCCAGGAGACAAAGGCACAGAAGGATAAGTACTTCTCCATGAACTTGCCTCTGTCTCCCAGCTCAGCCTCAGAACAAGCAGGGTGGCCGGACAGAGGTATGTAGGGTAGACTGATAGAGTGATTCCGGGAGAAGTCTGGGGAGCCAGAGCTGAAGGAGTCCACGAGGAGAGAGCAATCCCAGGCTCAGCTTCTGTCCCAGACCGTCCCCTTAGACCTCCCTCTGCAACAGGCCCTGCTCTTGGGAGGTCTCTTGGGACAAGGTGTGGTCCTGGTCCCAGGGGCCCCGAGGGAAAAGGAGCTTGCAGCTGCTGAAAGCTGGAGATGGCAGAGCAGACAAAGTCTGAAGCAAGAAACTGATCCCTGCCTTGAGAGAAAGGGAGTCCTTGCTGTGAGGGACTTAGGGCTGCCCCCATGGGCCAAGGGACCCGATGATCTGTACTGGGCCTGGTGACATGTGAGGGTGAGGAGCCTTCTCGGCTGGGTCCATGGGCCAGTGCTGGTCACTGAGAGACTGATTTGCCTTTGATTTAGCCCTCAACCCTGATCTCCTGAGGCTTTGTGGCTTACTACCAGATCCTTTGTCCTAAGTCCCAAAACCCACCTCTGTGGATTCTGGGGTCCTCATGTTCCCCATCTCTTTAATCCCATGGGAGAAAGGAGATTGCTGCTCCCCTTTAGTCCACATGAAGCCAGGAAGAATTACTCTTTCCTTGAAAACTCATGTCCTCTCTACTGGGGACAGCAAATATTTCCACTGAGTCCTTTTCCTCTTGTCCTCTGTCTAGCTCAGCCTTTGCGGGGGGAGACACAAAGTGGTTTTGTGGGAAGAACAAGGAATTTGGAATTAGGAATCGTCATTTTTTAGCATTGGTATGACCTTGGGTAGATGTCTTCATTTGCAAAATAAGGGGATTGGCTTGCATGACCTTGGAGATGCCTTTTGGCTCTGCATGGAGCATCCCAGGGGGCTTTTGTCTCCTGCTTTCCTCGTGTTCTAGTTTCTTTGTCTGTCTGCCTCAAGCCTCCCCTTCCTCCCATCCATGACTTGGCTGCCAAAGGAATCTGACCATGTTATTTGACATGCTCCAGTGGCTCCCATCACCCCCCAAATCATGAAAATTCTGTTTGGCGTCCAAAGCTCTTCATACCCCGCCTTCCCCCAAGCTTTCCAATCTTTTTTATGCCTTCCCAACCTCCCTCCACTCCATGTATTCTTTAATCCAATAATGTTGGACTCTGCTCTTCCTTTATTAAAACCCTCACTGAGTCTCCCTCCCTCATTGTTTTTTACCTCTTACTTCCTGTCCTCTCATTCTTTCTCCTTCCATGTCTCTCTCTCTCTTCTTTCTTTCTCTAACACTCTCTGCCAGGATCTCCTCCCAGGCCATCCCTCTCAGCCCATTCAGGTCCTGTGGTGAAGCCAGGGGAAGAGGTGATCTTCTGGTGCAGGAGGCCGCCAGGGCCCTATGAATGGCTGGTGACGTTCAGTCTGCTGAAGGCGGGGAGGCCAAAGTCCTTAGAGGAGAAGGAGGTACACTTTTCTCAAGCCAATTTCTCCCTGAAGTCTCCAAGTGTCCAGGATTCCGGGAACTACAGCTGCATGTACTATGAGACTTTGTGCCCACAAGTCAGATCAGAACCCAGTGAGACCCTGGAGTTCTGGGTGACAGGTGAGAGAGAGCAGGGGCACAGGACTGGGGACAAGAGCAGACTCTGGATTCTTGGAAAGAGAGGGTCAAAGTGATGGGGTTTAAGTTTGGGGGTTCCCTTTCATGGGAACCAAATGATAAGGCCTAGATTAAGGGAACCAAAATGAGATTAGGGTTTTTGGTGGTCAGGGAATTAAATGATAAGGTCTAGTGGCAGGTTCGGGGTTCAGAGAACCAAATGGAAAAGTTTGGCTCTCCTGTATCCTCTTGGGATTTGGCACAAGGGTAGGGAGTTTTGGGGAACCCCTTCTGGTGGTGCAGAGGTTCTCTATAAAGGAATTTACAGACCCGAAAACCTAGATTGATAAGAGGTTTATTATGGGGATTGGAAGTAAGGTTAGAAAGCCTGACAGAGACGCATAAAGTCTCGTTAGGGAAATAGGTGAGGATAAAGAGAAGATAACACTGGAAAAGAATATTATCCAGTGGGCAGAGACTTCCTTGGCATAGCATGGTGTGTTTAGAACCTCTGCAAAGAGAGGATTTTAGATTGGCTTTTTTATAACAGGAGTTTTGGCTACAAGCTGAGATGGAGTCCCAAGTTGGCTCATCTACAAACTGAGTTTCAGCCTGAGCTGGTATTTGTATAGAATTGAGTGAGTTTCTTTAATTGAACAGGGTTTGAAGTCTTTTAGCTCAGGACCAAACCAACCCCATGTAGATAACAGAATGAAGCTATTTATCTTGTTTTCCCTCTGGTGGGGTCCCTGACTGAGGCAGAGTCCAAGGGTCCCTTCTTCAAAAGGACAGTTTTGGAGAGGTCAGTGTGAGGAGCCCCTGTGAGCCCCATGTGGGAAAGTGGGGGAGCCAAGGGAGGCGTCCCTGTGTGAGGGGCCGCCCTGCCCAATGTGAATGAGTTAGATGGAGGCAGCAGCAAACTTCACTCCCTGAGAATGAGCCAGGTGGGTATGTTCCTCCAGGGAATGTCTCCAGCCTTTGGCACTGAGGTGGCGCCTGCCTGAAGGGAGGTCAGCCACGGAGCCTTGCTGGCCACCTGCTGAGCTCTCACCCCCTGGCAGAGGACCCAGATACTGCCATGGAGGCCTTTCTCATTGAGCCCTGGGAACTCAGAGTGGGGGGTGGGGCAGTGGGGGCACTTTTACCTCTGACACTGCAGGGTTGGAGTAGGGATGAACTCCAGTAGTGTAATAGAAAATAAAAAAAAAACCCTACATTTTTTTAAAGAGTTGAGTGAAGTTCCCAGTGAGGCAGGAATGGCAAAGAGAAGCTGGGAATAAAAGAAAGAGTGGCCAGGGGATCCCCCGCCCCAGGCTCACTAACTCCTTGGAGACTGGGAGAACTCTGGTCTCTGCTTTCCCCCGCAGACAGCCTTCCCAAGCCCTCACTCTCAGCCCGACCCAGTTCCAGGTTAACCCCAGGGGACAACGTGACCCTCCTGTGTCAGGGGCCATCCCGAGGTGTGGAGTTTGCTCTGTACAAGGATGGAGAGGAAACGCCTGTGAGCACCCGTGAGCCCACTCAGCAGGGGGCAGAGTTCCCCTTGATCCACGTGAACATCAGCCAGACTGGAAAGTACAGGTGCTCTTATCTCCTCGGGAGAGAGAGTCAAGTCCTGGCCCTGCCCAGTGATCCCCTGGAACTTAAAATACAAGGTGAGAGCCAGATGCTTGAAAGTCCATCTAAAGAATGATTGTAATTCTCCCTTCTCCCTAAATCCTTAATCTGCAGAACTGGGGAAATAGCCCCAGGAGTCCCTTTGGCTCTCACTTGGAAAGTTGGAGAAATAGAGGAAGGGAAGATCCTGCTTTTCCCTGGAATTTCAGGGCCATTGGGATCATGCTTGGGAGCTGGGCGGGGGGTGGGGGAGTGGGGGTGTGTGTTGGTTTTCAGAATCTTCACTCCTGGGATCTTCCCTTTTCCATTCCATTTTCTAGAGGAGCAGAATGAACGTCTTCTCACAAGAGGTAAGGGTCCATGAGATGGGGAAAGGGCTCAGTGACTCCCTTGGATTTGAGCTTGGGGGGATCATTTGTGAGAGGACAACAGAGCCTGATGACTAACGTTTTTACTTCTCTTCTCCCCGAATTACAGAAACCCAAACCATCCTCATCATTGCCCTCAGCTGTGCCTTTATCCTCTTTCTCCTCCTCTTCTTTACATTTGTCGGTCATCGTCAGTCTCAGACTGGTGAGTTTGGGGAGAAAGGGAATGAAACTGAAAGGAAGTTGAGGGTTTAAGTAGCATGGGGACCACTGGGACCTCAGTTTCTTCAGCTGTGAAAGTGGGGGCCAACATGAGATCAACTTTAAGGTGCTTTCCAGCTCTAAATCACAGGCAGGTGACTGACCCAGGTCTCCCTCTTTCTCTCTCATCAGTGATTTCACAAGGAGAGACCTCCAGAAGGTAGGGAGCTTCAGCTCATCTTCCCTTGCCTCCTTTGTCTAGTGTGATCTTAGATCTATGATTCTGTTGGGAAGAGAAGGATGAGTGGTACTCCCAGGATGACCCCGTGCTCTTTTTTCCTAATAGATTCCCAAGGTGCCTCAGTTGTACTTGGTTTGTCTGCTTCTCTTCCAAATCTGGAGCTCCTCAACATGAGACTGATTGTAAGTGACTGAGGCAGGTGGCAGGGCAGGGATCCTGGCTGTGTCCTTGGGAAGGCCTGATCTCAGGAGTCCCCACACTGACAAAACCTTCTTTCTGATTCAGATGCCCAGGTTGCCAAATGCAGACGCTCGAGGATATCTGTGAGTTATTCTGATCCCCTCTGGGAGGACACTGTCTCCTCCTGGATCTCAGCCTCATCTTTCCCATTCCCTCCTCACCCCCACCCCCCCATCCTTTGATTTTTGGTTTCATCCACTTTTCAGTAAATACCCATCATTTTTTCTTTCTTCCTTTGACTGAAACTGGCTAATCACTCCTATTTTTCCTTTTGGTTCCTGAGGCTGAAGACCCTGAGGGACTGACCTATATCCAGCTGAATTCAGAAGCCCTGAAGAAACAGCAGACAGTCCCTGGGAAGATGTGTCCTGATCCAACAACGTATGCTACTCTTGCTCTGCAATGATGAACAAGAACTTCTTGCTCTGTGTTTTTCCTTACGATCCTTTGCTAGATAATCATCCATGTTACCCTTCCTCAATGTGGATACTCCTTGGATTCTGTTTGGGTCTTCTCTTCCCACACCCTTTTGATGATTTCATCAGTTCCTCTGGCCTTCATCACCATAATGCAGAATATAAGTCCTGGGCTCTTCTCTGAGCTCTAGACCCACATCACTAGTAGCTGATCAAAAATTTCCAATTGGATGCCCTAACAGGCATTTCCAACTCTACTGTTCAAAGTAGAACTTTTTTGCTTTTTCCCTGTCCAAACCTTTACAACCCTTTCCTTTTTCAAACTTCCCTCCTTCTGTTAAAGACACCAATAGTCTTGTGGTCAATAGGTCACAACTTTGAAGTTATCCTTAAATTCTCTTTCTGCTGATCCACAGTCCTTTGCCAATTCTTTTCAATCCTACCATCTTGGTCATCTAGCCCCTTTCTTTGCTCACATTGTCACTTTTCCAGGCCCTTATCACCTCTCTCCTCAACTATTTCAATAGTCTATTAATCGAGGTTTCTGGGTTTGTCCTCTCTCCTTTACAATCCATCCTCCAGAAAGCTGTGAAGTGAAATTTCCTAAAGCTCATGTATGACCTAGTTGATATTCTGCCCAGGAGGCTTTTATGTCTCCCTCTTATTTTTAGAATCAAATATAACTTCTCCAGTTGGGCATTTAAAGCCTTTCACTGGCTAACTCCAGCCTGGCTTTCTAGACTCATTGTATGTTGCTAGCTTCACTCTTTCTCCATTTCAAACAAACTGACCAGTCCATTTCTCAAAACTAAGAGCTTCTCCACTGCTTTCCCACTCTTGGAATGGGGTTTCTTAGAGTCTTTCAAGGCTTCTCCAAGGATATCCTCTTATAGGTGACCTTTCCAGATTCTTCAAAACTGAGTGTCCTTCCCTACCATTATTTTTCTTAGTTATTGATGTTTTTCTTTTTTAAATAAATTGAGTAATTTAACTAAGACCAATAAATGGACACTTCTATATAAAGATGCAAAAAAGTGTTTAGAATTTAATGGATGTGTTGGGGGAGTGACATGTTTTGTCCATGGGACTTTTTGTGTTTTAGGAATGTCATTTAAGTGGTTGAGTGGAGGATGGATTGCAGGGGAAGATTCCTGAGGCAAGCAGCAACTATTGCAATAGTCCAGATATGAGGTGATGATGGCCTGCCCTAGGATGGTAGAAGTGTCAAAGGAAAGAAATGGGCATATTTGATAGGCGCTACAAAATTGACAGGTCTTGTCACAGAATTAGATATGGGGAGAGTGTGAGATATTGAGAAATCTAGGATGAGTCCTCTATTGTGAGTCCAGGATGATGGTAATGCCCTCTACAGTCACAGAGAAGTGAGAAAGAAGGGGAGGTTTTTGGAGAAAGATAATGAGAGCTGTTGGATCATAATGAGCTTAAGATGTCTACCGGACATCTAATTGGAGATGGGAGATTTGAGGTTAGCAGAGAGACTGGGGTATGAAAGATATATCTGTCAGAATAAAGATGGTAACCAAATCCTTGAGAGCTGATGAGCCATCAAGTGATATGGCTTAGAAGGTGAAGATAAGAGAGCTCAGGATAGTCTGGCAAATCACCTGTGGTTAGAGAGTATGACCTGGAGAAAGATGGCACACAGGAGAGAAATGGTCAGGTAAGTAAGATGAAAACCCGAAAGGAGACTGCAAGAAGACTGGAAACATGGATATGGGGTGGGGCGCATGACAGTGTATAAATGGCTTTGATGCCAAATACAGGATTGTATATTTTCTCCTGGAAGTGATAGGGAGCCACTGGGGTTTATTAGGTGAGTATGTGGAGTGGGGTGATGTGATCAGGCTTGAGACTTCAAATCAGTAGGACTTGGAAGCAGATTAGATATGGAAGGGAGAGTGAGGGAGAGTATCAACACTAAAGTCATGAGCCTGGGTGAGTAGGAGTATGTTGGTACCTTGGACAGCAATAAAAAAGTTAGGAAGATGGCAGGACTTTGCTGTGAGTGTGTGTGTGTGTGTGTGTGTGTGTGTGTGTGTGTGTGTGTGTGTGTGAAGCTAAGAGTGCAAGTTTGGACCTATTGCCCTCAAGATGTCTGTGGGGCATCCAGTTTCTCCAGTTTAATACATTCAATAGACAATGGGAGATTGGAGGGGGATTTGTCCAGGGGCTGGACAAATAGATTTGAGGAACAGTGGCACAGAGATAATTGAATTGATGAGAGCTGATGGAATCATCACATGAAACAGTAGAGGGAGAAGTGAAGAAGATCCAAGGAAGAGCCCTGGGGAAACTTTATGGCTAATAGATGTGACCTGGATGAAGATCCAGAAAAGGAAACAAGAAGGAGAATGGGTATACAAAGATCCCAGGTTCAGGAAATCCTAGAGAGGAGAACTTAAAGACAAAAGGGGGTTGAAGAAAGGTTAAGAAAGATAAATGTTGAGGAAAGAGCAAGTAGATGTGGTAGCCAGGAGATCTTTGGGAACTTTGGAAGGAGCAGTTTCAGCTGGGACCAGAAGTAAGATTGTGGAGAATTAAAAAGAAGTGGAGAGGGAAAAAAGTGAAAAACAAGGATTGTAGAAGATCTTTTCAAATCATTTAGCTATGAAAAGGAGGAGAGATATAGAATAATAACAGGCATGCTCAGGCTGGGAGAGGCATGTATGTGTTTGTAGGCAAGGAGGATGAAGCCATTTAACAGAGAAACTGAAGAATGGTGAGAGAGATGATAGAGGGACATTCTCAGCCGAATACAACAAAAGAGAATGGGATTGCTTGTGCTTAAAGAGGGGTTTGCCCTAGTGAGAAGGGCCAAGTATTTTTTTGATGGGGAACAAAAGAGAAGAAGACAAAAAATGAAAATCGATACTATATCGAAAAAATCTGAAAATAATTGCAACATGCTACCCTCTCACATTGTCAAAGGAGTGGAATGGGGGATTCCTCATCATTTCTATTTTTTGGGAACCATTGTTGTTCTTTGTAATTCTGATATATTCAATCTTGACAGTTTTGTGTCTTTTTCTTCCAATTACATTGTATAGTTGTCTAGTTGTATAGAAGCAAAAGGTCTTCTTTTGCTAACTTAGCCAATTTTCTGGGTATAAGAAGAAAACCTCAGGGCTCTTTTGATTTGCATTTCTCTTATTGTTAATGATTTGGAACTTTCATTTATATGATTTCAATAGGCTACAGTATTTCTTTTGAAGAGTCTTTTGTTCCTATCGTTTCATCACTCATCAATTGGGGAATGATTTTTGTAGGTACATATGCCTATGTGTAAATATACATTTACACATATATACGTATATATGTATATATACGTATATATGTGTATATATATATACTCTTAGCTTCACACACACACACACATATATAATAAATTTTGGTATACTTCTGTGCTTTTGTCTGTTCATCTGGTTGTATGCATAGATGTATAATGTAATATGTTACTTGTCTATATATCTTGTAAACTGAATCCTTGTCTGAGAAATTTCAAAGATTTTTCCCTTTTTTATGTTTCCTTCTTATTTTAGATGCATTATTTTTATTTATGAAGAAATTTTTTAGTTTCATGCAAACAGTTATCTATTTTATGTTCTTTAATTGCCTCCACCTCTTATTTAGTTAAGAACGTATCTCTTATTCAGAGCTTTAAAAATATATATATGAACCACTTCTCTCCTAATTATTTTTATAGTATGATTAAACTTAATTATCTATTTAGAATTTATTAGGTGGTACAAAATGTTTATATAAGTTTAGTTTCTACCATTTACTTTCTAGTTTTTCTAGACCGATTTAAAAAATCAAACAGGGAGTTCCTTTCTAAGTAATTAATTATTGGTTCCACTGAATACTTGGTTAGTAAGTTTTATTCTTTTTGTTCTCTTGTAAAATTATTTTCTGTAAGACTGATTTAATTGTATTTGATAACCAGTACCAAATTTTTTGATGACTATGGATTTATAATGTAATTTAAAATCTGATTTTTTCATTTCCATCTTTTTCATTATTTTCTATGATATTATAGATCTTTGATTTCTCCAAATGAATTTTGTTATTATTTTTTATCAAGTTCTATAAAGTATTCTTTTGATGTTTTGATTGGTATAGCAATAGGACTGTTTTCTGCGAACACTGAATCTTTTCCTCCAGTTGTTCAAGTTCTTAGTTTTTTTTTAAAGATAATTTTGTAATTGAAATTGTACAATTTCTTTGTGTGTTTTGCTAGATTGAGCTCTAGATAATTTATGCACTTTGTAGTTATTTTGAATATAATTTCCTTGTCTACAAGTAATTACAAGAAATTACAAGTAAATTACTTGTCTACTATTCCCTCTTGCATTATGTCAAAATGTGGAATTTTGTGGATTAATTTTGAAACTTGAAGTTTTGCTGAAACTATTGTTTCAATTAGTATCCTTGCTGGGTTTCTAATATACACATGTTTTTAAAAATTATCCAGGCATCAGTAAAATAGAGATAGTTTTATCTGTTTTTTGACTGTCTTTACAACTTTAATTTCTTTCTGTTGTCTTATTACCATTATTAGCATTTCTGGAATTATATCAAATAACAGAATGGAGCATAGACATCCTTGCTTAGCTTTTTCATTTATTGGTGAAGCTATTCTTTATCATTGCTTTGTAGATTTTTTTTTTACTTTATCAAAGGCTTTACCTGCATCTAATTGAAATAATTATATGGTTTTGCATATTTTAAAGATATTGAATCTCCCTGAAACACTCACTCACAATGAAAAATTTCTTGTTTATTTTGTGTAGACTTACAGGATTTTAAAAAATTTGAATCAGTAGTTATTCATAATATTTATCCATGTTCTCCTTCTGTGGTTTATCATTCTCTCATTTAAGGATTAGGATATATTTGCCCCATTAAAGAAATCTGATAATATGCTTTCTTTCTCAGTTTTTGAAAATAATTTTGTATAGTATTATTCTTTTTAAAAAAATATTTATTTAGGTGTGGCATTTGGGATTAAGTGATTTACCTAGAATCACACAGCTAGTTAGAGTTCAGTATTTGAGGCCTAATTTCAACTCAGATCCTCCTGACTTTGGATCAGCACTCTATCCACTGTACCATCTAGCTGCCCTTGCATAGTATTATTCTTTAAAATTTTGCTAGTCATCGTCCTGAATCCACTAGGATTTTAAAAATATGATAGTTCTTTTTTGGCTAGTTTACTTCTTTCTATTGTTAGTGGATTATTTAAAATGTCTGTCTGGTATTCAATATGTTTGATTATTTTATAATTTGGAAGGTATTTCTGTAATTTTTTTTTGTTCTTTGTTTTTTTATCATCCATACCTAGAAGGTCTTATTTTTTTAGTCACTTGGTTATTTGCTATTTTGTAGACTGGATTTTTTGTCCTTTTTTTTTCCTGAGGCAATTGGGATTAAGTGACTTGCCCAGGGTTACACAGCTAGGAATTCTTAAGTGTCTGAGACTAGATTTGAACTCAAGTCCTCCTGGACTTCAGGGCTGGTACTCTATCCACTGCACCACCTATCCTACACATAATATCTAAGTACATTCTTAGAGAGAACGTGCACATCATCAGGACTGCCTTGGAAGCTGGCCCTTCAATGACTCTGGCTACCACATCCTAGTCCAGCTTCCATCAGCCAATCCATCGAATCACTCTACACATAAACGTATCAGCATTATGTGTGTGTTTGTGTCGGTGTGCATGTTATAGCAACAAGTGGCAGGGTGAATTAGAACTTTACTGTATAGTCATAAAATTAATAGTCAATAGTCAATAATTAAAAGCATTTATTAAGTATACTAAGTGCTGGAGATAAATAAATGAAGGAAGTAAAACAGTCTCTCTCCTCAAAGGCCTCACTATCTTACATTGTCTGTTTAAGCCTACAAATCCCGGAAATTACCAGTAAGTTTTCAGAGCCCACAGACAGTCGAAGAATGAAGGGATTATATACCGCTTTGTTGCTTTTACCTTCCTACTAATATTGGAATTGATTCCAACTGGAGATGTCGATGCATTAATATATCTTGTGTCTGGACATGAAAGGCAGGCTATCCACTGTCTTGTTGACACCCATAATTTCTATAAGTGTTTTCAAAATCACTCCAATATAATCCAGGTAGAATTAAGTTTTGTTGCTCAGTCCTTCAAGGATCAGTCTTTCTAGAAGATATAAAGGTATTTTTTCCCATTATTTCATAAACTGACTAGCACAC
This sequence comes from Antechinus flavipes, assembly GCF_016432865.1. NCBI lineage: Eukaryota > Metazoa > Chordata > Mammalia > Dasyuromorphia > Dasyuridae > Antechinus > Antechinus flavipes. The sequence continues at coordinate 621,804,437 of NC_067400.1, forward strand.
GACGGTCACTTTGTGCTTCGTTGTCTCAGAGATCCATCGAAGTCCCCATGATCAGTCTCAACTATCACTTCCCCAGGGTCAAAGAGAGCCCTTAAAAATTCATGATGGGGCCATGTTCCTTGTTTGGAGAGTACACAGGACCATATACTTCTTTGGTGACATTTCCTTTTTCTTTGAAAATGATCCCCTTGTTCTCAGCTTCTGCATTAGTCACATTCTCCTCCCCAAGTACTAATGGTTGAATCAAACTTTTATGAAATGCACACTTTGTGCTAAGCACTGGAAATATAAATAGTCAAGACAGAGCCTTTCTATTCTCAAGAAGCTCACATTCTAAAGATGAAGGTGACACATTTGAGTAGTTTCTGTCATGAGCCAGGTGGATAGATCCCATGATTCTTAGGGGGTCAGTGGCAAAGCAGATAATGCCGTATCTTTATGTAATGATTTATGTCATTCTCCCTGGGCATCTTGAGTTCAAGGTCCTCGATTGTGGACAGTAGACTCTGAAGGAAGATGGTGGTGGGAGCTTGATTTGCCTGGCGCAGTCTGCCACCTGTCTTTCCCTTAGGGTACTGTCCAGCTTCAGCTTGATGGACTTCTCTGCTTAGCACAGTGCCTGACATGTAGTAGACTCTTAATAGAAGTTTATTGATTGATGGGCAATTCATTGGCAGTTGGCAGAGAAATTCTGACCCTTTTCCACAGGAGTTATTTCCCTAGATTATGTCTGTGAAGACTAGGCTGGGAACAGAACCAGAAGTTTAGGGTGGGTGGGGAAATACTGGGGTGGGCTGCTGGGCTTAGAGCAGACAAGAGATTCAGGGAGCAGGGAGTGTGCTGTTGCTGAGATCTGGGAAATAATGGGTTGAGCCTTTCTCTTCAGGGTCGTGTCAGGAGGGAGGACAGGTTTGGGATTGGTGGGTTCACTGTCCAAAAGCTAAATAGTTAAATAGTAGCAGAAAGATTCCCCAGATCTGTTGAGCTATTAAAGATTGGGGCTCCAGGATCAGAACTTAATTCCCACAGGGGACTAGGGCTGGAGCTACATCCAAAGATGGTGGGAGAGCAAAGACTGGAAGATGAACTGAGAGGCTCTCGGCTCTCAGAGAGACCTTATAATGGAGTCTGGGCTCCTGGCAGCCTCACTTGTAAGAGATCTGTTAGAAACAAGCCTTCTCTGGTACTTTAGGCATTAACCTTCTGACTTTGGTTCCACCCCGGCTATCTGAGTCCCTGATCCTCTTGGCTCTAGGGTTTTGCCCCAGGTCTGGTCCTTTGGCTCTAAGCTTGATAACTCTTGTCTTGGGTCTTTCAGGGGCTGCTGTCTGAGACCCTGGGCCTTTTAAAGCTTGCTGCAAGTCCTTCTCTTCTGCTCTGTCAAAGCAGAAAAACATGAGGTCTACCTGTCAGGGGTTGGGGTAGCAGCTCTGACTACCACATCCTGGTCCAGCTTTTAGTCCTCTTGCCTCCTTTCTGCTGCTCAGTTAAAGCCTCCACCCCACAGCTGACTCTCTGGGTCAGCACATGACCCACATTCATTTTCCTGCTCTGTTTTGGCGAGTTCTAAAGCTGGACTTGGGGTACATGGTGGGTGAGATGGCATTCTGAAGAGGAATTGGCCAGAAAATGGGAAGAGAAATGGAGATGTATCCTGGAGAGAAAAGACCATATATCCTGACCCTCTCCTCCCATTCTTGGCCAAGGTTGACTGAGCAAAGAAATTGCTTTTTGAGAAGTGAAGAGAGGCAATTATGGATAGAAAGTGGAAACAGCCACAACCTGAAATCCTCTCACAGGACTAATGCTGAGTCAAGCAATAGAGGTTCATAATGGTGAGTCTTTTCTCCCTCAACTTTCCCCCTCCATTCTTCCTTAGTGTTAGCTTGGCACAGAAAGCAACTGACAGAACAATCAGAAATATCAGATAGCAGATTGTGAGGTAATCCCGGGAAAGCCTGGGAAATTGGAGCCGAGGCTGCCAGAGGGCAGGGAGGAATCCCAGGCAACTCACACCGTCTGGCCCACACCATCCCTCCTCTGCATTGTCCCCCAGCAGCTGTGACCCTCTGGTGCCAGGGGCCAAAGAAATGAGAACTTCCAGCTAATCAATTCAGAAGATGTCTGAGAATTGAGAAATATGACTAATCAGGAACCCTCCTCCCCCTGTTGGGATTCTAGGAGTCAGAAGTATGTAGGGAGTTAGTGCTATCATCATAGGCAGGAAACCTGATGATCAATCTCTTGGAGACCATGGTGAAATGTAACAGGACAGGGTCATTAAAAATCTTTCTACAGGGGGAAGTTTCATGCTGAAAACTAAGTGCTAGAAGTCTTTTTTATTAAATAACTTTTTATACCTTTTTATTTACAAATTACATGCATGGGGAATTTTACAGCATTGACAATTGCCAAACCTTTTGTTCCAATTTTTCCCCTCCTTCCCTTTATCCCCTCCCCCAGATGGTAGGTTGGCCAATAAATGTTAAATATGTTAAAGTATAAATTAAATACAATATAAACATACATGTCCAAACAGTTATTTTGTTGTACAAAAAGAATCAGACTTTGAAATAGTGTACTATTAGCCTGTGAAAGAAATAAAAAATCCAGGTGGACAAAAACATAGGGATTGGGAATTCTATGTAGTGGTTCATGGTCATCTCCCAGAGTTCTTTCCCTGGGTGTAGCTGGTTCAGTTCATTCCTGCTCCATTGGAACTGATTTGGTTCATCTCATTGCTGAAGATGGCCAGGTCCATCAGAATTGATCATCATATAGTATTGTTCTTGAAGTGTATAATGATCTCCTGGTCCTGCTCATTTCACTCAGCATCAATTCATGTGAGTCTCTCCAGGCCTTTCTGAAATCCTCCCACTGGTCATTTCTTACAGAACAATAATATTCCATAATATTTATATTTCATCTGCTGAAGTGGTTTACCAGGCTATGGCCATTGGACATGCTACAGCTCCTTGGAGCTACAGGTGAAAAGTTGGGTGAATCAGGTGAACATCAAAGGTCTTCCCTCCATGGATAGTCCAAGCCCTGCAAAGCCTTCCATGAATGCTCAGATTCTCTTCATTTTACAGAGAAGCACATTGAGGAAGACCAAGGTTAACCGCCTTGCCCAGAACTACACAGCTGCCAAGTGTCCCAGACAAAACTTAAATTGAGGGGCTCCTGACTCCAGGCCCAGCCCTCTCGCTGCCGTATCCCTTGGCTTCCATGTTGGAAGTCACAGAGATCCTGGGCTTAGCACCAGTGGGCAAAGGTGACAAGGAAATTGAGAGGTGCCCAGATGACTTCTGCTGCATCTTCCCCACCGTGACAACCCCCCACTCCCTAGTCCTTCAGGTAGATTCCCCTTGGTTCATTCTGCCCTGCTCTTCCCTCCCGTGGGCACACAGGCAGCCTCCCTAGCCATTGACTCAGCGTCTCTGAGCATGGAGACCGGGCCCTGCTGCCCCCTCAAAATGCCAGGAGAGCCCAGGATGAGCTTGCTTCCTCTGGGGCCCCAACTGTCCCTGGCAGCTCAGCTCTGCTCCCAGGCTTCCTTCTCACATCCCTGGGCTCCAGGGCTTCAGCCTCTGATGTCCTGACTGCACCGTCCCTCAGAGGAAAGGGGGGGAGCCGTGGCCATCCCTCATGGAGTGGCAGAGACACTGGGGAGAACGCTGGGTAAGGTCTCTGCAGCCCGGGGACCTCAGAGCCTTCAGGGCACCTGCCTGCAATAGAAGGTCTAGCAGCCTCTGAGGAGGGACCGGCACGAGACTGACAGCGGCCCCAGAGCTGGAGCCTCCCCTGCCCTTCTCCCCACCCTCAGTCCCCAGGAGGTGGCTGGGCCCAGAAAGGTCTGGATGGCGAGCTCCATCCCCCCACCACCCCCCAACCTCAACGTCCAGGGAGAAATGAGACCTGACAGGATGGCTGAGGGCTGCCCTTTGCCCCCTGACCCAGCCCCTCGGGCCTGTCTGTGCCCCAGAGGGCTCCGAAGGGCAGTGGTGACTGTGAAGAAAGGAAGTGGGGGAGACAAAGAATCACCCACAAACACCAACGGACCCGCAGAGACTCGTGCAGACAAGCACAGAGCCAGGCTCACACGGGTGTGCACACAGGCTCACAGGTCACTGCACACACACACACACACACACACACACACACACACACACACCCCTCTCCACAATAAGACCAGCTCGGTCCCAGCCAGCCTGGGCTTCTCATTCAGGTGCAACCCTGGGGAGAAGGTTGAGTAGCCAAGTCCAAGGGCCTTTCAGGAACCTTCCTCACCCCCTCCCAGGGCCTGAGGGAGCCCCCCCTTCCCTGCTTCCCTGTGGGTAAGGAAGCCTCCCCTCTCAGCTCAAACCCAGCCTCGGGCCTTGGGCCCTGACACCCCCGGGACAGTCACAAGGGCAGCCTCATGGCCCTGAGACATGAGATACTCTGACCTCATCTTGTTAGCCAGCAGTGAACTGAGACCACAGAGAGGCCCTGCCAGGCCTGAGAGCACAGAGAAGCAGAGCCGGGAAAGGAGCCCAGTCGTGAACCTCCGCCTCCCATCCTCCCCCTTCCCCCCCATCCTTTCATCCCCATGACTGAGAATGGCTGAGGGGGAAGCGCACCCACAGGCATCCATTCAAGAACCGGGGACAGATGTGAGGCTCCCGGAGGAGCCCGGGCAGGGTCCCCGTTGCCTGGAACTGTGCACAAATGTTCCACGGAGAGGCTGCCTCTGACCTGGGCTTCCTGGTTATGCAGGGGCTGCACAGAGCAAGGAGAAAGGGCCCTAGTGTGTAAGAGTTACTCTTTCATCTGCCCAGCCCCAAGTAATTTAGCTAAGGAGACGTTCTCTGCTCAGATACAGGCGCCTCTCAAGTGATGTTAAAGAATTATTCCATAAGTTAGGGGAGAAACTCAACTGGGAAGGAGAAAAGTGAAAATAGGATGGAACCCGATTTCTCAAAGGATGAGCTGTATGGGGAGAATGGAGCCAGAAAGTGTGCCGAGCCCCAGCCGTGGGCTACGGGGGGACAGCCATGGGGACTCTCCGAGCCCTGCAAAGCCTCCTTCTGACCCGTTGCTGGAATGTTCCTGCACACGTCCCCTGGGCTTCCCCTGGCTGCAGAAGGGCACCCAGTTCTTCCAGTCAAGACCAAAACCCCCTCAGGGGCTTCCATTCAAGGATTTGAAATGCTTCCTCCAACGTGGTTGTTCCATCTAGTTTATGCCATTGGGGAATTATGCAATGATGCAATCAAAGAAATTTCTGACCTGAGCATGTTGTTCGTTACCTCAGGAGGATAATGAGGAATGAATCCCCCCTTACACAGCCTGAGGGGACCCTGTGCAATTTGGTGTATAAAGAGAACTAGGTCCAGGTTCAGAAGAGTTGCCTTTAATCCTGAAATAATCATTTGTGGAACCCAATATCTCCACAGGTTCATCCCAAACCATCCTTTCCTTCTCCCTTCCTGAGGGTTATGAGAGGAATGGGAGAGGGATCAGGTCCCTCTTCTTCCTTCCTGATTCCCTTGGGAACAATGAATGGGTCAGTGGTGGCCCCCTCCCTCCCAGATAGTCAGAAATAGACCAATGGCATGGACCCACCCCAGCTTCTCCCTCCTTGATTGTCCTCAACAAATAGTCCCAAAGGGAAACACTCACCTAACTGGGCCCCAGTCCCGTAGGTGTAGCACAGCCCTGGAAGAGAAGGTCAGATCATCAATGACTCCAAACTCCCTCCAGCCGCTTCCCCTAAAAGTTCTTTCCCCCCAAGTCCTCCATGACAACAACAGAGGCAGATTCAGGTGGCAGAGAGCTCTGAGACATGCTCAGTCCTAGAACGTTGCCTCAGCACCGAGGGTCTCTCTCCATACCCCGCAGTGTGCTGGCCAAAAGCTCTCCTCCCACCGTCCTCCTCCCCCAGCCCAGCCCAGGGGCTCACCAAGGCAGAGCAGACACAGGAGGTCTGGGCCCATGGTGCGCCTGAGATTCCCAGACCTCAGTGAGCACAGAGCAGGAGTTGGGGAGCCCCGAGAGAGGTCCTGCTCAGGATGTGGGAGGGACCCGTTATCTCCTCCCACGAGTCTGGCCACACTCTTTCCACTCTGAGATATGTTACCGGGAGGACATCTTGCTGAACTCTCCCTGAAAGGCCCAGAGGCTCAGCAGGAGGCCAGTCTCCCAAAGACCCTAAGACCAAGTCCCTGAGACTGGAGGGTCACACCTCCCCCGGGGGTCACCACAGCGGCTGGAAGGGCTCTGAGCTGGGGCTCAGAGAGAGGTCCTGGGGAGGAAGAGCACTGGGCTGGGAATGGGGATCTGAGTTCCCGCCCCAACTTTGCCCACAATGAACTGTGGGACATTACTCAAGTCCCTTTCTCTCTGTGCCTCTGATCGCTCCCATAATAAATGCCAGGACTGGAACAGATGGTCATCCAGGCCCCTGGGCCTCTCACCATATAAGAAGCAGATCATCTTCAAAGTTGGAGCCCAACTCTCTTTGACCCAAATCTGGGGCTTTAGAGGAGAAACTCAGGGGAGGCTTTGGTCCCACCCAAGCAGGCCCAGGGAGAAGCTGCAGACACTCTCAGCCTACATGCGGTGCTCAGAGAGGAGGGCTCCTGGGCTCAGACCCAGCTCTTATTCCTCATTTCCTTTTCTCTCATGTGGAGAGGACGGATTCTGTCATCTTAAAGATTCCTCCCAGCTCAGGCCCTCTGGGATTCTCTTCCTGCCCTTCAGCTCTGTCTCACCATCCATGCTCAGGTGGCAGATTATGACTGTTCTCGGGCCTGGAAGCTTCACTGTTTTGGGGTGGCCTGGTCAAGTTTCCCCAGTAATGTCACCATCATTCTCCATAGGTACTCATGGATTCTAGGGAAAATGAGGCTCAGTTCTCTAATGGTCTCCGGCTCAGAGGGAGCTTCCAGGTCCCTGTACTCAGCAGGCGGAAGTTCCCAAAAGAAGATAGCATCAGAAACAGAACTAAGCCATCATGGTCTTCCCTGACTTTTAGTTGCTGTGTCCTTTGAGGGAATGCTCTCAGCCCAGTTTTTAATGAGAGGCTCTCCAAACAAAAGGCTTTTTGACTGTTGGTTTTCTGTCTTATCAATCAAATGTTTGAGCACCCAGCTGAAATGCTCGCAAACTGATTTATTTACATATAATATCCATGTGCAGCCGCACTGATCCCATACACAGCAGAACACACTCAAAAAAGAAAAATGTTGCAAAAGAGGAGATGGTAAAAATAACCACTCTAAAAGTCAGCTTTTCTTTAATGAAACTATGTTTTCCTTCTTGAATCTGGACTTCACATCTAAGGAGGTCTCCTCTAATTCATGATAATTCTTTAGTTCAGAACAAGGGAACAAATCATGATACAGAGAGTGGGACCTTTCCAGTCATCTTGGAACTTGGAGAGCTCAAGAGTAACGAGTTTCTGCATGCTGACCATCAGCAGGCTTCTCCTTCCTAGGACTGCTTGGCTTTTCAGTTGAGGAAGTTCATCACGTGATCCACTCCGTAGATTTCTAACACCTAAGCTCTCACTCGGCTGAGCTGGAACTCTGGACTTGATGTTGTTACTAACGCGTTATCGATTGAAAGGAAAGGGAAGTGAGTGCAACATTACCACAAGCTTTGGTGCTTTTTGTTCTCTGTGCTTGAAGAGGACCACAATGGCATCACTAAGTTGGGGTCAAGGCACAGGGTATATGATTGTGGCTGATCAGACCCATAGGTGCTTGGAAAGCCACACGCCATGTCAGGTACACTGGGAGGGGAGATGGGGCTAAGTCTGCTAATCTCATGTGAATTTTCAGCTACTGCAATTCTGCTTTATAGAAGAAATGCTGTGGGGTAGGTGGTTGGGTGCCAGGGTATCTCACAATTGAGTTCAAAGTTCTTCACATAGACTTTGGGTGTGTGCTTGTGTCCATTCTTCTGACAAGAATGGAAGTACTTTTAGCAAATGGACTTTAAGCATCAATGTGGGCAGCCCATCAGAGGCTCTCCAGCAGAGTTTGCATGTTTGGTAAGTCAGTCCCACAGAGGTTCTCAAAGTCTGGCATATTTTCTTTCCAGGTAATTTTCAACATCTTCCTAAGGCCTTTCACATGGAAGCGATTCAGTTTCCTGACTGGTTTCACAGGCATAGAACAATGAGATCAGCACAGTAGTGCTGTAGACCTGCAATTTCATAGTTAGCCTATTACATTTTCTCTTCCACATTTTGCTTTGAAATCTCCCAAACACTGAGCCAGCTCTGTGGCAATGTATTTGTTCACATCCTCATGTATGTTTACATCTTTGAAGTATATACTCCCAAGATAAGTGAATTTATCCACAACATTCAAACGTTTCCCTTTTGTTGTAACTGATGGCACCACATATGGATAATGTGGTACTGACTGGTGAAAAGTCTATGCTTTCTTGGTGTTCATTTTTAGGCCAAAATTCACAAAAGCAGCAGAGATATGATCCTTAGTTTACTGCATTGAAGCCTCGGATATTTTATTGAGTGCACAATCATCTGTAACAAAAGCTCGTATACCAACTCTTCCTTCACTTTATTCGCAGTTTGTAGCCTTTACAAGTTAAATAATGTATTGGCAGTACAGTCGCTGACCTTGGTGCTGTTTTGTCTTCTTTGAAGGCATCTGACAATATTGAAGAAAATATTATGTTACAAAGCATGGAAGCAAGCACACAGCCTTGCTTCCCTCCATCGATGACTAGGAAAGTGTGTCCATTATCCAAAATCCAGGCCAGCAAGCTATCATGACATAAAAGACTCTGGACAATGCAATTTTGCTACAATTTCCCATAAGCCCTTAGAACTGACCAAATCAAAGACCAATGTACATCATATATAGCTTACTATTCAATTCTGGAGTTTCTCCTGGACTCATAAAACAGCTATTCCTCAGCCCTTTCTGAAGATCCAGTGACTCTCAAGCAAATGATCATCTTCCCAGTGAAGAATCAGTTCCTGGAAGGAGACTCTGACAACAATCTTGAAAGCAATAAATAAGAAAAAGACTTCACTGTGTTTGTCACAGGACAACCTATATATTTTTCCTCTCTAGAGATGGATGATGGAAGCATCCTTTAACTCAGGAGGATAACTTCCTCTTGCCATATAACCCAGGACATTTCCATCAGCATTTCTATGCACAGTGGATTCCCTGCCTTGAAAAGCTCATCTGGACTAGAATCAGCACCAGGCACTTTGCCAAATGAGAGGAGCCTGATTGATGAGAGGAGGGATTGACCTGAACCTAAGGCACATGGGCACTGGTACCAGCACTGATTGACGATGGCTACTTGAGAACACTATGGAAGTGCTCAGTCCACCTCTCCAAGATCACATCCTTACCACTAAACAATGAGTTTCTTCAGCACTGAATAGTTAAGAAGTTCTAGAGGGTTTTGGTCCAATTCAGGGCATTATAAAAGCCTATGAAATTGTTATTTTTAGTGGAAAACTGAATTTAATTTCCTTCTTCTTTAGTCCTGTGTTTGAGGAAAATTAATATCCATGGTGGGAAGACTATTTTCCACTCTTGGTGTCCACATGAGTTACCCAACCTTCACCAGTGTCTCCAAGGAGCTGAAGGATGCCCAAAGGTCATACCATGTAAACCATTTCAGCAAATGGGCTAAACAACATTGAGGGTAAGTGAGGGATCTCAAAGCCTCAGGTGAGTTAGGAGGGAATCTACCCAACCCACAGTGAATGTGCAAATAAAAGCAATCTCTTCCAGTGGCCAGAGAGGTGGTTAGCATTTTCCACTGTGAATCTTTGGGGATTATCTTGTATCCTGCATCATTGAGAAGAGCTGAGTCTATCATGGTTGATGATTGTACAATGTTAATAGTCAGCATGTATAAAATGCATATATATCTGTGTATGTATACATAGAAATACACAGAGAAAACTTAAATAGGATTCATTTATAGGCACATGTTTATGTACATGTATATGTGCATATATCTGCATCTATATCTATCTGGTAACAAAGAACTTTTAAATATAGAAATATATCTTATCTATTATTCCTAACATCCCTATGAAGATGGTGCTGTTATTATTTGCATTTTACAGATAGAGGAACTGACACTATGAGAAAGTGTTAAATAAATTACCCAGGATCCCACACTTAGTAAATGTCTGAAATAGATTTTGAACTCAGCTCTTTGTAGGTCACAGAACTCTGCTCATTAAACCACCCAGCAATGGTTTCAAAAAGTGCTTTGTACCATATAGGGTAGATCAGAGAGGAGGATTGTTGCTATTCTTGAAGAATTTCATAACTCTCAGAAGCTTTGCCATTTGGGAAATATGTTTTATCTTTTCTCTTTATTAATAAAACCTGGGAACACACATTCATGACATGTGTATGAAGGGAATCTGGAGAGGAGAGGACCTAGTGATACAGCATGAAAAGAAGCAGGGCTGGAGAGCAGGAAGCAGGTGGTACTGGGCCAATGGAAGGAGACAGAAGGTTTCTGATGATCAGCTCTGGACATTAGCTGGGTTTGGATCCAAGTCTTCTCATGCTGCCCAGAGTTGCCTAATCTCTTTCCCTCGATACTTGCTGGTTAGTTTGAAGTTCCTGGTATCCTTTGATCTCTGTCTGTCCAGCCTTACTGCTCCAGGCAGACATTTTCTGGCTCATCCTCAACTCCTCAGGCTGTTCCACTCACTGACCAAAAGTATCCCCATGACAAGGAGGACCAATCCAACCAGGCTGATGCGAACGAGATTGATCACAAAATAAACCGACTGGGTAGAGTCTGAGGGAGAAAAGGAAATGAGGTTAGTGCTGACATAAAAATATTTCTAGGAGTTCACCCTCCTCTTAGCAGGCTCCTTGATCCCACCCCCGGATTGGTCCAAATCATGGGACCAAAGCAGGTCATCCCAGACTAAACATATTGCATTTGTAGAAAATTACTCAGCTCTTGCAAGTCCCCTTATTGGGGTTTGTTTTCTTGACTAAGGCTGAGCTGCTCTCTGCTGAAGAAGTTCAGCTCATCAGGGCCCCCTACCCTTTTTTCACATCCACTAAGTTGTGGAAGCTGGAAAGTCTTTAGCTGACAAAGAGAGGATGCTTTGTTCACAGTTCTTTCCCCAGGAATAATGTGTCACACTTTACTTTGAACAGCTCAGAAAAGACAGGAAACATGCTTTAAGTCTGGTTTATTGGTCTGTTTGTTGACTTCCTATACCTGATAATAATTTAAAATTCAAGATCCCAGTTTACTTTGGTTTAAGAAAAGAAAATTTGTGTAACTCCTGTTTAACTACTTAGGGAGAACTTGTGACCCTGATCATTCTCCAGGGACTCTTATCTGAACCCCTCCTCCACCTTCCCAAATAACAACTTGCCAGTCTAGGGCAATGTAGACAATGAAGCCCAATTCAAAATAAAATAAAATGAGTTATAATAATCATTTATCTCTCCCCAACCTGCCATCCAATACCTCCATGCTCCAACCTAAGAACTGAGCTCAGATGCAAGATGGTCACTGACCCCTTCCCCATCTCATGGACCCTTACCTCTTGTGAGACGTTCATTCTGCTCCTCTAGAAAGTGGAATGAGAAAAGGTAAAATCACAGGAGTGAAGATTCTGAAAGCCAACCCCCAGCCCACCTCCCAAGCATGATCCTAATGGCCCTGAAATTCCGGGGAAAGGCAGGGTCTTCCTTTCCTTTGTTTCTGAGTCTCCCAGTGAGAGCCAAAGGGACTCCTGGGGCTATTTGCCCAGTTCTGCAGATTAAGGGTTTGGGGAGAAGGGGGAACTACAGCCATTCTTTAGATGGACTTTCAGGCATCCCCCTCACCTTGTATTATAAGCTCCAGGGGATCACTGGGCAGGGCCAGGACTTGACTCTCTCTGCCAAGGAGATAAGAGCACCTGTACTTTCCAGTCTGGTTGATGTTCACATGGATGAAGGGGAACTCTGCCCCCTGCTGGGTGGGCTCACGGGTGCTCACAGGCATCTCCTCTCCATCCTTGTACAGAGCAAACTCCACACCTCGGGATGGCCCCTGACACAGGAGGGTTATGTTATCCCCTGAGGTTACCTTGGAACTGGGCCGGGCTGAGAGTGAGGGCTTGGGAAGGCTGTCTGTGGGGGAAAGCAGAGACCAGAGCTCTCCCAGTCTCCAAGGAGTTAGCGAGCCTGGATGGAGGTGGGGGGGAAGGGGGTTCCCCTGGCCACTCTTTCTTTTATTCCCAGCCTCTCTTTGCCTTTCCTGCCTCACTGGGAATTTAACTCTTAAAAAAAAAAGTATGTTTTTTTTTCTATTACACTACTGGAGTTCACCCTTACTCCAACCCTGCACAGTGTCAGAGGTAAAAGTGCCCTCACTGCCCCACCCCCCACTCTGAGTTCCCAGGGCTCAATGAGAAAGGCCTCCATGGCAGTATCTGGGTCCTCTGCCAGGGCTGAGAGCTCAGTAGGCTGCCAGCAAGGCTCCGGGGCTGACCTCCCTTCCGGGCAGGCGCCACCTCAGTGCCAAAGGTTGGAGACATTCCCTGGAGGAACATACTCACCTTGCTCATTCTCAGGGAGTGAAGTTTGCTGCTGCCTCCATCTAACTCATTCACATTAGGCAGGGCGGCCCCTCACACAGGGACGCCTCCATTGGCTCCCCCACTTTCCCACACGGGGCTCACAGGGACTCCTCACACTGACCTCTCCAAAACTGTCCTTTTGCAGAAGGGACCCCAAAACTCTAAAACTCCTTGAAGGAGAAATTCTCCTTGGACTCTGCCTCAATCAGGGACCCCGCCAGAGGGAAAACAAGATAAATAGCTTCATTCTGTTATCTACATGGGGTTGGTTTGGTCCTGAGCTAAAAGACTTCCAATCCTAGTCAATTAAAGAAACTCCCTCAATTCTACACAAATTCCAGCTCAAGCTGAAACTCAGCTTGAAGATGAGCCAACTTGGGACTCCACCATGAGCCCCCTTCAGTTTGTAGCCAAAGCTCCTGTTATAAAAGAGCCAATCTAAAATCCTCTCTTTGCAGAGGTTCTAAACACACCATGCTATGCCAAGGAAGCCTCTGCCCTCTGGAATAATGTTCTTTTCCAGTGTTATCTTCTCTTTATCCTCATCTATTTCCCTAATGAGACTTTATGCGTCTCTGTCAGGATTTCTAACCTTATTTCCAATCCCCATAATAAATCTCTTATCAATCTAGGTTTTTGGGTCTGTAAATTCCTTTACAGAGAACCTCTGCACCGCCAGAAGGGGTTCCCCGAAACTCCCTTCCCTTGTGCCAAATCCCAAGGGGATACAGGGGAGCCAAACCCCTCCATTTGGTTCTCTGAACCCCGAACCTGCCACTAGACCTTATCATTTAATTCCCTGACCATCAGAAACCCTCATCTCATTTTGGTTCCCTTAATCTAGGCCTTATCATTTGGTTCCCATGAAAGGGAACCCCCAAACCTAAACCTCATCACTTTGACCCTCTCTCTCCAAGAATCCAGAGCCTGTTCTCGTCCCCAGTCCTGCCCCTGCTCTCTCTCACCTGTCACCCAGACCTCCAGGGTCTCACTGGCTTCTGACCTGACTTGTGGGCAGAAAGTCTCATAGTACATGCAGCTGTAGTTCCCGGAATCCTGGACACTCGGAGACTTCAGGAAGAAATTGGCTTGAGAAAAGTGTATCTCCTTTTCCTCTAAGGACTTTGGCCTCCCCGCCTTCAGCAGACTGAACGTCACCAGCCATTCATAGGGCCCTGGCGGCCTCCTGCACCAGAAGATCACCTCTTCCCCTGGCTTCACCACAGGACCTGGATGGGCTGAGAGGGATGGCCTGGGAAGAGATCCTGGGAGAGAGTGTTTGAAAAAGAAAGAAGAGAGAGAGAGACATGGAAGGAGAAAGAATGAAAGGACAGGAAGTAAGAGGTAAAAAACAATGAGGGAGGGAGACTCAGTGAGGGTTTTAATAAAGGAAGAGCAGAGTCCAACATCATTGGGTTAAAGAATGGAGTGGAAGAAGGTTGGGAAGGCATAAAAAGATTAGAAAGCTTGGGGGAAGGCGGGGTATGAAGAGCTTTGGACGCCAAACAGAATTTTCATGATTTGGGGGTGATGGGAGCCACCAGAGTACATCAAGTAATATGGTCAGATTCCTTTGGCAGTCGAGTCATGGATGGGAGGGAGGGGAGCCTTGAGGCAGACAGACAAAGAAACTAGAACACGAGGAAAGCAGGAGACAAAAGCCCCCTGGGATGCTCCATGCAGAGCCAAAAGGCACCTCCAAGGTCAGGCAAGCCAATCTCCTTATTTTGCAAATGAAGACATCTACCCAAGGTCATACCAATGCTAAAAAATGAGGATCCCTAACTCCAAATTCCTTGTTTTCCCAAAATACCACTTTGTGTGTCCCCCCAGCAAAGGCTGAGCTGGACAGAGGACAAGAGGAAAAGGACACGGTGGAAATATTTGCTGTCCCCAGTAGAGAGGACATGAGTTTTCAAGGAAAGAGTAATTCTTCCTGGCTTCATGTGGACTAAAGGGGAGCAGCAATCTCCTTTCTCCCATGGGATTAAAGAGATGAGGAACATGAGGACCCCAGAATCCACAGAGGTGGGTATTGGGACTTAGGACAAAGGATCTGGTAGTAAGCCACAAAGCCTCAGGAGATCAGGGTTGAGGGCTAAATCAAAGGCAAATCAGTCTCTCGGTGACCAGCACTGGTCCATGGACCCAAACGAGAAGGCTCCTCGCCCTCACATGTCACCAGGCCCAGTACAGATCGTCGGGTCCCTTGGCCCATGGGGGCAGCCCTAAGTCCCTCACAGCAAGGACTCCCTTTCTCTCAAGGCAGGGATCAGTTTCTTGCTTCAGACTTGTCTGCTCTGCCATGTCCAGCCTTTAGCAAGCTCCTGTTCCCTAGGGGTCCCTGGGGCCAGGGCCACACCTTGTGCCAAGAGACCTCCCAAGAGCAGGGCCTGTTGCAGAGGGAGGTCTAAGGGGACAGTCTGGGACAGAAGCTGAGCCTGGGATTGCTCTCTCCTCGTGGACTCCTTCAGCTCTGGCTCCCCAGACTTCTCCCGGAATCACTCTATCAGTCTACCCTACATACCTCTGTCCGGCCACCCTGCTTGTTCTGAGGCTGAGCTGGGAGACAGAGGCAAGTTCATGGAGAAGCACTTATCCATCTGTGCCTTTGTCTCCTGGACCAGACCTAGACCTAGAAGAGAAGGTCCCATTGCTGGATTCTTGCCCTCCAGCCCACAGCTGCCCTTCATGCCTCTTCCCTCACTAACATCCTCCCAAAGGGCCAGAGCTGAAGAGCTCTGCCTGCCCAGGACGCTCTCTGTGTCTCTGGGCCCCTTTCATCCAGAAACCTGCTAACGAATGACCTCTCTCCATCCTCCCACTGCTTGAGCCTGGGCCCAAACTTACCGAGACAGAGGAGGGGAATGACTGGGCGCAACATGGTGGGCCCTCAATCCAGTCCAGAGCTGCTGGCTGTAAGTGAGCAAAGATGAGGAGGCAGGAGAGCTGGGGGTTGGCCCAGGATGTGGTGGCTAGAACCACTATCTCCACCCTGATACCCATTCTCACTGTTTCCCACTTTAAAATAGGTAAACGAGAGAGAACCTCTTATCAAACGCGCCTTCTGTCCCCTACGGTGGGCCAAACCTTTACAGAGCCAGGAGGTCAGCCTTTAATCCTGCTGGTATGAATACAGAGAGGACTGGCGAGACTTACATGAACTGATGCTAAGTGAAATGAGCAGAACCAGGAGATCATTATACACTTCGACAACGATATTGTATGAGGACATATTTTGATGGAAGTGGATTTCTTTGACAAAGAGACCTAACTGAGTTTCAATTGATAAATGATGGACATAAGCAGCTACACCCAAAGAAAGAACACTGGGAAACAAATGTGAACTATCTGCATTTTTGTTTTTCTTCCCGGGTTATTTATACCTTCTGAATCCAATTCTCCCTATGCAACAAGAGAACTGTTCGGTTCTGCAAACATATATTGTATCTAGGATATACTGCAACATATCTAACATATATAGGACTGCTTGCCATCTAGGGGAGGGGGTGGAGGGAGGGAGGGGGAAAAATATCGGAAAAGAAACGAGTGCAAGGAATAATGTTGTCATTATAAAGTAATCATTAAATAAATTAAAAAAAATAATCCTGCTGGTAAAGGGCTAGGGCTTCAGGTACAGGTCTAGCCCCAGAAGACTGATGTCAAGAGGTCCAAAGGCAACCAAGTCTACGACATCCTTCCCTAGTGTTACCCTTGCAGTATTCCATCTCCTGGAGTCCCTGAAGCCTTTATTCTGTCTCAACTTTTCTCTTCCCAAAGTCCAGCCCGGGCTGCTGCTGAGCCCCTGAAGCCATCTACCCAACCTCAGAGACTGCGTCCACCACCTAATTATCTCACCTGGGTCCTCACACCACAGAGCAATTTTCCCAGTTTGAACATCTCCTATTTTTCCTCTCTCCCGTTTGTCCACAGCTGTTGCCATGTTGTCTTCCCCAACTGGACTATGAGGTCTTTGAGAGCAGAGACTGTCTCTTCTCTCTTTCTATCCCCACTGCCTGGCACTCAGTAGGTGCTTAATAAATGCTAACTGCCCATTTATCTCACTTCTTGCCTACAAACACAGCCACAATCTTAGTCCCAACCATTATCACTCCTTACTTGGGCTATTGCAGTGACCTCCTAGGGCTGTCTCCCTCTCCTATCCTATTCCACAGAATCACTGAAATTAGGTCCCTAAATCCAAGCTCCAATGATGTCACTGCCCTTATTCAAAAAGCTTCCCTACTTCCCTAGTTCCTTGAATATCAAAGATAAATTTCTGTTTAGCACTTTCAGGTCTTTCACTGTATGAAGGGCTGCTGTGACAACAAAATTGTGGTCTGTGTGTTTCCAAGGGCAAATGAGGAAGAGGAAGATGCCAGAGAGGCAGAATTCAGCTTAATGTAAAGAAGAGTAGAGCCCTTAACCAAGGAGCCTCTGAGTGATAGTGAAGGGACCCTCAAGTGGGGGGGGGGAAATCCCTAATTACATTAAATGGGCCAGCAGGAAGACTTCCCCCTCCTAGAGAAATGTAGCCCACTCCTCAAAGGGGAGTTTCTCCCTTTCTCACAGAGCCCCTGTGGTTCTTCTGGGAATAGACCTCTCTTTCTCTCTCTCTCTCTCTCTCTCTCTCTCTCTCTCTCTCACACACACACACACACACACACACACACACACACACACACACCCCTTTGCTTCCATACCTGAGAATCCCAGACTGGTGGAGCCCAAAGCTTCCATGGTCAGGCTGTCCCTTGTGGTTCTCTAGGGCTGACAGGAGCCAATCCCAGCAAGAGCTGATCCTGGCCTCCGACATTGCCCAGGGAGGTCTGGGTACTCAGAAGGGAAAGGTCCAAGAACCTGAGAATGGCAGGCCCTTGAGGACACTGGCTCAGGCTGCTGAGGCTATGAGGTGAAGGGTCATTTCACCCGAGGACTTTTCCAGGCTGCCTGGAAGGCTAATAAGAAAAGGTGAGAGAGGAGTCCTTGCGGCTGAGTCTGCCAGAATGGCAAGCCTGGGGCACCTTGGGCCCAATTCGTGTAAACGCAGGAGGTTCATTCCCCACATCCTGCCAGGTTTCACATCACATTCTCAAGTTGCTCTTGCAGCTCTTGTGGGCAGGAGGTATGTGATTAATGCCCATGGGGTCATGGGAGACAACTCTGCCAGCCCCACCACTTCACTCCGGGCTAATCTGCTTCTCAACTCTCTTATTCCCAGGTTCAAGGGCATTTCCATGGCTGTGCTAGGAAATATCCTCGGGAAAATGGCCCAAACTATACTTATTCCAGCCCCAACCCAGAAAGAAATCAGTAAATCTCTTCTCCCACGGGATAGACTCTTGGCCCTCAATCCCCAGCTACGGACAAAACCACTTAATGCAATTCATTGACATAAAATAATAAGTACTAGTGTACATAGCATTTGAATGTAACACAAAGCATTTTAGACATGGTTCTGCCCCTAATTACAATCCTGGGAGGCAGGTGTTACTACTACCCTCATGGACAATGACACTGAGTCTGTTAACTTCCTCAGTGTCTCCCCGCTAGGCCATATGAGGCAAAATTTGAACTAAGGTCTCCCTGACTCTGGGACCAGCAGTCCATTCACCCTGTCAACTGACTGCCTTCATTATACCTCTGGGAACTTCACTCATTTCTCTGGCCTATGAGTTTTTCCTCTCAAATCAAGGCAAATAGTTGGAGGGAAGGGTTTGTGCACGGTAGACAGAGCACTGGGTCTGAAATCAGGAAGACCCAGACATTGAATAGGTGTGTGACCTTGAGCACCTATTTGTCTCAGTTTCCTCATTTGCAAAATGGGCTAATAATAATTTTCCTTACTTTCCAGGGCTACAGTAAGGAAAAAATGTAAAGTGCTTAGCCCAATTCCTGGAACATAGTAAGTACAATCTAAGTGTTATTTATTATTCTTAAATCCATGGGACCATTGAATTTCTAATTATTATGCTTTCTCTTCAAGAAAAAAAAATCCAGACACACACATACACTTTTTCAGTAAGTAACATTTTTGTTAAGGATTTTCTAAGATCTTTTTCAAGTAATATCCTTTATTGAAAATAAACATTTATTAAATATGCTTTGTAGCAAAAACGGGCCCCACAGTGGCAAGGAGCTCTTCGTGTTTGTGGTTCAAGGGGAAGAATAGACATTTTGTCTCTTCTGCCTGCCACCACTTCTCTTTCTAATGTTGTCAAGAGGGGAGGCAGGAGGTTGAGGCCATTTTGGTCTCCTCAGAGAGAGGGAATTTAAGGTTAGAAATATGTCTATCTGCTCCCTTAAATATTGTTCATCTAGATGAACATGAAAGTCTTGGGTTCCAGCTAATTGCTGGCGGCTCTGTCACTTGGGGGAAAGGGAAGCTCTCAAGCTAAGGCTCAACCTCATTTCCACCTACTACCAATAAACACGGGTCACAAATTGCAAACAAACCCATTTGTCCAAATCAGAGCAAAACAGAAATGGGAGAAGGTCCGCATAGCACAATGTGTGTCAGATGAGATGGAGTGAAGGGGCTCTCCCATCAAAAGCCAGATGACACAGCTCAGCTCACCCAAGAAAGTCCCAGATCACCCTCAAGGGGAAACTCTCCCAGTTTCTAGTGTAGCCAGTTGAGAAGAGAAACATGACTGAGAATGCTGGCTCCTCTCCTACCTTCTTGGGCTCTTTTACTCCAGCAATCTGAGGTGTCCTTTCACTCATCTTCTCTCTCTAAGCTGAATCAACTTGATCCTGGAAGAACTGGAGCCTGACCAGTATCCAAGGGGACTGAAGCTTAGAGAGTCTCCAAAAGAAGACTGTCCAAGAGCTGCAGCTCTTACCTCTCCCCCAACACCGGGCAGGGCATTTGTCCTTGCCCACCAGGAGAGAGTCGTATGCCAGGGGGCTTTGGGACTCAGGTTATATTTCTCTCCTAGGCTGAAACTCTGCAGTCCCTTGCCAAGATCAGCCAGGGAACATCCAAATCTGTAACTATATGTCAGTACTTTAAACACGGAGGAGTTTCTAGGCATCCTAAGAAATCAACCTTCAGGACCCCTGAAAACAAAACAAAACAAATGCTCATTAACAACACACGCAGCAGACGGCACTCCACAGAGTGTCACCTGAAGGGACAGTAGAATGACAACACACCACCCTGTGCCCAGGACATGGAATCGGGCAAATTTTGGAAGGATTCATAGGACACAGCAAACATCAATAACAGGAAACATGGCTATCTACAAAGTGGAGCTGGACAAACACAATAACAAATAGGTCTAAATTTAAAATGTGGCTTAACCCCAGGGGCAGTCAGGTGCTGCAGTGAACAGAATGCCATGGCTAAAGGTAAGAAGACAGCTTCCTGGGCTCAATTCAGTCTCAGAGACTTGTAGCTGTGTGACCCTGGGCATGTTACTTAAACTAGTTTGCCTCAGTTTCATCCTCTGTAAAATGAGCTGGAGAAGGAAATGACAAATCAATTCAGTCTTTGCCAAGAAAACCTTAAATGGGGTCATGAGAAGTTAGACACCATTGAAACAACTGAACAACCACAAACAGCCAAAATAATCAACAGGCTTGGCAATGGCATGAACACAGCACAAAATAGTCAAATGGACACAAAAGCAAAATAAAAATAGGCAGAAATTCCCATGGATAGCAATAAAAATGCAATTCCATATAAGGCATGTTCATACAAGCCATCTCCAGCATCACTGTTCTATATTTTCAGGTTACATCTTAATTGACCCCTGTAACTGGTCTCCTAGGCCTAGATCTCCCAACACTGACTCTGCTCCCTTACAGAGCTTGTAGTCGGTATCACCCTAGACTTGTATGTCTTCGCCTGTGCTGGTTATTGGGATATTTGAGCCCTGGGGGTTGAATTTGTACCTCAGGAGTTTCTGTAGCAGTTCTGGACATGAAATAAATTGCCTCAGGTTTTGGTTCTCCTGCTTTGTTAAAACACACACACACACACACACACACACACACACACACACACACACTGTTTACTCAAATGCACCACCATTAGTGCCCATTTCTCAGCCACAAAGCCAGTGGACAGTTTCTTTCTCAATCTTTCCCTAGGTCACTGCCCATGAGCTCTCTCCATTAGAGAACTCATTAGAAATTCCAAGCAATTCTACTACGGGGAAACTGGCAATTATGGTGAAGATTCTTCCTCCATTCTCTGGAGCTCTGAAGTGTTACTGGTTTCTTTTTTCCCCTACCAGAACAGAGGGACATTTTCATTCTTTGACATTTTGGCAGCTGTATTTACCTTTCCTCAGATTCTCTTGATTCCTTGCTAAAGTTTTGAAATTTCTCTGCTAATCTCTTTATTCTCTTTCCATTGAGAGCTCTCATTCTATTAAAAATAGCTTGTTTCATTTCTTCCAGGTACTCCTATAGTCCTTGTACTGAAGATATATTTCCCCCTGAAGAGCTGTCTGTACTTGTACTTGTCCAATTACTATGGTCTAGTTTTCCTTGGGGGCATCTCTATAATGTATCTTCCTAGCTTTCTGCCTTTCTATTTATTTCTGTCTCCAGTCTCAGTTTCTGATTTGGAATCTTGTTCCAGTATAGATTCTGCTGTGTCCTCCATTCTTAGATGGGGTGGTCATGTGTTAGGTCATCCTTATCTTGATCTCAGCAGCTCCTATCAGGGGTCTTATCTTCTCTTTTTGTGCTTCAGATCAGAGTTGTGGAAGTATAGAGAGCCCCTGCTCCAAGGTCTTTAGCTAACTATTCTCAGTCATGGCATTACTCTGCTCTTTTGCTCCCTAGCAGGTTCCCTCATTAGGACACTGCCATTGTTTTCCAACCTTTTTTGCCTGAGCTCATGTGGCCCTCCTGGAGGGGCCTTTTTACTATCTTTGGGTTTTAGAAAAGCCTTTTAGTGGAGGCTTGTGGTGAGCTTTTTCTTCTCAAAACACAGCCAGGTGATAAAAGTTCAGATCTTTTATTATCTCCAATATAGCCCGGTTAGCTTAGAGGCCTATCTCTCTGCTTGGTTCCAAGAGCTCTCTCCAAATGTCTTTAAATACAAAGGTCTGGTCCTTCAGCCTCTGCCTCTGCTTTCTTCAGCCTCCAGCCAGCTCCAGTCTTCATGTCATTCCGGTGAAATCTCGACTTGTAGCGTCTTCCTCTCTAGAACTCTCCGACTGGCCCATTGGCCTATTTATGCTCCTTCCAGAGAGAGGGATTATGGGTAGTTCTACTTAGTACCTTGTTTCAGGTTCTGCCCAAAACATCTTCTTGTAAGATTAGATCAACTCTAATTAGTTAGCAGTTAGTAAGGATTCCAACAGAGGCTAATTGAAGCAACATCCCAATTTTCTTTTAATTTCTTTACCAATAAAATGAATCTGATATACTATTTTAAATTAATTGCTAGAGCATTTATGAAATTACCTAGTTTCTTCTATTTTCTTTTATGTCACCATTGAATCAGAACTCGCAGATTTTCTCTATCAGACACAGTGATTTAGAACAAGAAATCTCAAACTCATTAGTTACTTATGAAGCAACTCTATAAAAAAGTGGAATGGAAATATAATCTCATGCCTCTTTTTATACATATCACCCCAGAAATCTCTTTTCCTTGGAGTGTTGTGAGTTCAAATGTGGGGTTCTTGTTCTTCTATAAAATATTATAAAAGTTCTCTCTGGGTGCCTTCCATGGAATCAGGATTTTGTCGGTCCCTGTTCGGCCTATCTCTCTACTTGGTTCCAAGAGCTCTCTCCAAATGTCTTTAAATCCAAAGGTCTGGTCCTTCAGCCTCTGCCTCTGCTTTCTTCAGCCTCCAGCCAGCTCCAGTCTTCATGTCATTCCAGTGAAATCTCGACTTGTAGCGTCTTCCTCTCTAGAACTCTCCGACTGGCCCATTGGCCTATTTATGCTCCTTCCAGAGAGAGGGATTATGGGAGTTCTACTTAGTACCTTGTTTCAGGTTCTGCCCAAAACATCTTTTTGTAAGATTAGATCAACTCTAACTACTTAGCAGTTAGTAAGGATTCCAACATCTCCCCCTTTCTTTTGTTTTAAAACATAGGGGGTTCCTGAGGGGGTACACATAAATCCATCAATATGGGCCAGAACTTTGTAACAGATATACATGCTATACATAAATCCATCAATATGGGAGGCATTATACATAATTTACAAAAGCACACAGCAATATAACACAGGCTAGTGGTAATGTAACAACCATTGTCCATTAGTTTTACCAAATTTGGGATTTCTCCTCATCATCTGGTAATTACATTGGAGTCGTTTGCATTGGATATTGTCTTGTTGTCTTAAAAGGCCTGTATTCTTCCCAACTGTAATCCTGATTGCTTTTCTGTTGGTTGAGGACATCAGAATCCTGAATTTCTAAAGTCTCTCTGGGTGTAACCTCAGCTGCTATCATGCCCCACCTGTCCTGGCTATTGGGATATTTGAGCGCTGGGGGTTGAATTTGTACCTCAGGAGTTTCTGTAGCAGTTCTGGACATGAAATAAATTGCCTCAGGTTTTGGTTCTCCTGCTTTGTTAAAACACACACACACACACACACACACACACACACACACACACACTGTTTACTCAAATGCACCACCATTAGTGCCCATTTCTCAGCCACAAAGCCAGTGGACAGTTTCTTTCTCAATCTTTCCCTAGGTCACTGCCCATGAGCTCTCTCCATTAGAGAACTCATTAGAAATTCCAAGCAATTCTACTACGGGGAAACTGGCAATTATGGTGAAGATTCTTCCTCCATTCTCTGGAGCTCTGAAGTGTTACTGGTTTCTTTTTCCCCTACCGGAACAGAGGGACATTTTCATTCTTTGACATTTTGGCAGCTGTATTTACCTTTCCTCAGATTCTCTTGATTCCTTGCTAAAGTTTTGAAATTTCTCTGCCAATCTCTTTATTCTCTTTCCATTGAGAGCTCTCATTTTATTAAAAATAGCTTGTTTCATTTCTTCCAGGTACTCCTATAGTCCTTGTACTGAAGATATATTTCCCCCTGAAGAGCTGTCTGTACTTGTACTTGTCCAATTACTATGGTCTAGTTTTCCTTGGGGGCATCTCTATAATGTATCTTCCTAGCTTTCTGCCTTTCTATTTATTTCTGTCTCCAGTCTCAGTTTCTGATTTGGAATCTTGTTCCAGTATAGATTCTGCTGTGTCCTCCATTCTTAGATGGGGTGGTCATGTGTTAGGTCATCCTTATCTTGATCTCAGCAGCTCCTATCAGGGGTCTTATCTTCTCTTTTTGTGCTTCAGATCAGAGTTGTGGAAGTATAGAGAGCCCCTGCTCCAAGGTCTTTAGCTAACTATTCTCAGTCATGGCATTACTCTGCTCTTTTGCTCCCTAGCAGGTTCCCTCATTAGGACACTGCCATTGTTTTCCAACCTTTTTTGCCTGAGCTCATGTGGCCCTCCTGGAGGGGCCTTTTTACTATCTTTGGGTTTTAGAAAAGCCTTTTAGTGAAGGCTAATTGAAGCAACATCCCAATTTTCTTTTAATTTCTTTACCAATAAAATGAATCTGATATACTATTTTTAATTAATTGCTAGAGCATTTATGAAATTACCTAGTTTCTTCTATTTTCTTTTATGTCACCATTGAATCAGAACTCGCAGATTTTCTCTATCAGACACAGTGATTTAGAACAAGAAATCTCAAACTCATTAGTTACTTATGAAGCAACTCTATAAAAAAGTGGAATGGAAATATAATCTCATGCCTCTTTTTATACATATCACCCCAGAAATCTCTTTTCCTTGGAGAATACAAGATAAGGTGATCATTCCATCTGGGGAACCATGTTACCTATTTTCTTCATAAAAGATTAGGGTTCAGGTAGCCATGTCTTTAGATCTTCCTCTCACACATAATTCAAAGACTTGACTTTTATGTATCTGTCTATCAGCTGGGCCATTGGGATGAGATTAATCTTGGTCAGCCAGTTATTAAAAACTCCCTTTGTTTCATCTGTTGTGTTTATCTAAGACCAATGCTCTATTATCTTGTAAAGATGGCTGAGGGGGCAGCTAACAGGTGCAATGGATAGAGCACCAGCCCTGGACTCTGGAGGACATGAAATCTGTCCTCAGACATCACTCACTAGCTATGTTATCCTGGGCAAGTCACTTAACCAATTGCCTCATCTTAAAAAAAAAAAAACAAACCCAAACAAACAAACCAAAAAAATGGCTGAGAAATTTTTTTCAATTTGATCAGAGACAAATAAT
The DNA here is from genome assembly GCF_016432865.1 of Antechinus flavipes. Classification (NCBI taxonomy): domain Eukaryota; kingdom Metazoa; phylum Chordata; class Mammalia; order Dasyuromorphia; family Dasyuridae; genus Antechinus; species Antechinus flavipes. The sequence goes on from NC_067400.1 coordinate 621,829,287, forward strand.
AGATTGAATATCCATTTAGTTGTTTATGAAACCTATGTCAATTCTGTTGTCAAGTTTTCCTTCCTTGACTTCTCCTTTCCCCATTTCCAATCCTACCATTTAAGTATGAATTTCCTTAGATGAGTTTATTGCCATATGGGAGGAAAATTCAGAAAATACTCAACTGAATATTGGTATCTTAGTTTCCAGGAATACTTTATAACCAGAAATTATTCCTAGTCTCTATTGGAGCCCAGAAAGTGACAAAAAACAGTTTTTAAAGTGGAGAATTGCTCTGAGCAATTTTGAATGATTTTTTGCTGCATAACACAATTGGTTTCTTATTTTTTCTATTGAAATCCTTTTCAAAGGCCCCATGCCAAATATTCACCAAAGAATGGCACTTTTCGCGTCTAGTATTACTAGATGGGTTCTTATTTATATCTTTGATTTTTTTACTTTAGCAGCTTTCCCCAGTGTTCAGTCTCCTTTTCTCTCTCTGAGTCATTCTATACAACAAATAGTACTTTTGCAAAAGAAAGTGAAGAGAAAGAAAAGTTTAACTCAGCAATACAATGGAAAAGTCTGAAAATATGTGCATTTTATTATATTTATGGATCTCCCATCTCTATAAAAAAGTGGGATGGAAATATAAACTCATGCCTCTTTTCACAAGCCTTTTATACATTTTATAATTTTGCAAGATTCATTTAAAAAATTATCAGGGCATATCTCTATTTGTATTGTTGGCTTTGCTCATTTTGGTCTGCATTAGTTCATGTAGTTTTTTTTGGGGGGGGTGCTTCTCTATGTTCATCACATTTTCCACTTCTTATAACAGTTATTTTCTGTTATATCCACAATTTTTTAAACCATTTCTTAATTCATGGACATATCCTTTTTAATTCTGTTCTCACACAGTGTGTATATATATTTATTCTTGTCGGTGGCCTCCTTGTGGCATATCTTTAGGTAAACAAAAATTGATAGTTTTAGTCACTGTATTTGCATAATTCCACATTGTTTTCCAAAATATTTGTACTAATTCCCAGTTCTAATGTCTGTTGTTTTTATACACACACACACACACACACACACTACACACACACACACACACACACCAAACAAACAAAAAAACCCATATATATCCATGTGTGTACACATGCATTTTGGATATCAAACCTATTTTCAAAGCTACTCGGCTTTTCTTTTCTTTTTCTTTTTCGTTTCTTTCTTTCTTTCTTTCTTTCTTTCTTTCTTTCTTTCTTTCTTTCTTTCTTTCTTTCTTTCTTTCTTTCTTTCTTTTTTTGCTGAGGAAATTGGGATTAAGCATCTTTCCAGGTTCACACAGCTAGGAAGTGTTAAGTCTTCTGAGATCAGATTTAAACTCAGGTCTTCCTGACTTCAGGGCTGGTGCTCTATCCACTTGCACCACCTAGCTGCCCTCTTTGTTTTCTTTTGTTCTTTTCTTTGTACTTTTTGCTTTTTTTCCTCTTCCCTCCCCCTCACTACCCTAAAGAAGACTACAACTAAACATGGAAATATATACTTATATAGACATCTATAAACATACAGACATATATACATATATAGGCACTCATAAACATATATAAAAGACTGTACTATGATAATTTCCTATTATTTGTTTCTCCAAAGATGGATAACATCCTTCTTCATAAGTCAAGTTTTTCCATGTTTTTCTAAATTAATCAACTCAACATTTCCTATACCACAGCAGTATTCCAACCCAACTATATCCTATTTGAGTGATTGTTTATGAATTTTTTTTTCTCTCACACACAATTTTCTGCATTCCTTCTATTCTTGGCTATTAGGTTTTATTTGTACAATAAAATTTTATTTTAAAATAATCAAAATTTCCCTTTTTCACACTTCAACAACCTTATAATGTAGTGAAAGGTCTGATATTACTAAATCTACTTTTTAACATCTTTTATCCCTGGTTTCTTGGAAGTTCCTGATCTTTTTTTTCTTCCACATGAACTTATCATTTTTTTCTAATTCAGTAAAACAATTTTAGAATGATTTAATTAGGATGGCATTGGATAAATAGATTAGTCAGGTAAATTGTAGTTTTAAAAATCATATTGGCTTTGGCTACCCATGATCAATAAATAGGATTTTAATTATTTAGACCTGAGTTTATCCATATAAAAGTGTGTATTATTTTAATGTCAACACAGTTACTCTGTCTATTTTGACAGGTATGCACTCAGGTATTTTTTAATGTGCATTTTAAGTGGTCTAAAACAATACTGAATAATCTTGCTACTGACACATATTGTAGTTTCTCTATTTTTCACTTTTGATTAAATCTTTTAACTTCAATTTTATCTGAGATCATGATTGATATCACTGCTTTTTTACATACTAAATTCTGCTCCTGTCCTTTATTTCAGATTCATGTATGTCTTATTTTTATAATGTTTCCTGAAAGCAGCACATTGTTTAATTCAACTTTAAAATATGCTATCCATTACCATTTTATGGGTAAATTCATCCCATTCACATTCTAAATTACAATTAATTGTTGTGTATTTTCTTGTTTCCTATTTTTCCTCTCCAGGCTTTTCACCCTATTTACCCTATTCTTCCTTACTCCTCTGCTTTACTTCTACCCACCATTTTGTGCCTTCTTCAAAGAAAGTCCAGCAGGAAATTTAAGTACTTTACAAGGTCACCTAGTGAAAGGTGTATTAAGAAATAATTTTCATTTGGATATATCACAATCTAGTGTATTCTTGGAAAGTAGGATTGATGGAATTGAGGGATTGAGACAAATTTTTTCCCAATTTTTCCTCAGAGGAAAATGAAACTTTGAGCAATTTGTCAGGGGATAGTCTCTAGTGTTCCTCAAGACATTTTGTCAACAGAATTCCAAATCCCTTTCTTTAGATGGTTGCTTCAGAGTCTTAAAAATATTTTATTTAATTTTAAATTTATGAAATAAAACAAGCATTTCTATAATGTAGTATCATAGGAAAAATAATAGCATATGAAATTGCAAATCTATTAAGTACAACTTGCTATTTCTTTTAAATATATAAGTGTATAAGTATATATGTGACTAAATATATTTATAATTTTATTTAACACTATATATAATAATTATATAAACATAAAATATGATAAAATAATAATATGTAAATTTATTTTTTCCCTTCTGCCCCACTCTAGAAATGGCTATCATTAGTCACATATATACATACAAAATCATTTTATACATGCTTCTACTTAGCAGTTCTTTCTCTGGATGTAAATAGAATCTTCTTTTCTACATCTTTTGTAGTTAATTTAGGTATTGAAAATAGTCGGTTCCCTTCAGAAGACTTTCAGCACTCCAGGTACATTTATTCCATTAAAACTTACAGAGCCCAGCTTAACCACAAGTTATACTCCAAGACATGTTTGAAAGGCAATGGGAGACTTGAATCCCTTGACTCTCTACCCAATCCCTGCTAATCCCCTACTTTTGATTTTTAAAAGCTATATCAGGTTCATTTCTCTTTAGCTTTAAAACACTCACTTGTCCATCTCTCCTAGATGCCCTGTGCATAGAAATTTAGTTTTGGAAGAAGACTCAACATAATGCATTTCCTGTCTTCTTTTGGCATGTCAGAGAACTTCTTGTGAAAGATGGCTCATCTCCCAAGCTCATATTACTCTTCTCCATGCTTTCTCCACTGCTGGGAATGCTTCTCTCATGTTTCTCCTTAGTGTCCCTTCATCCCTGTGTGAAAGACACTTCCTGGTATCACCCTCAGGGTTCATTCCTCTACCCCAAAGTTTCTCTTCTTCATATCTCCTGAAACACACAGAGTCAGGATGTGACACTGAATGAAGAAAGCAGAGGTTTATGTATACTTGTTATTAGAACAATAGCTTGAAAGGAAGGAGTGAGCTGGAACCTTATTAAGAGACTTAGGATGTGGTGAGACCTCATAACGTTATTGTGAGCCAGACCTGAGTATGCTCAGATATTCCGCCTATGAGGAACAGCTCAAGACAACAAGAATTTTCAGCCTCCCATGTTCCTACACTGCTCCCCATTGTCTCTTTTTCCCACCCCTGCATCTCTTCCTTTATCCTCAGAGAAGGATCTCATCAGGCCAGATATCCAACTCTAGTTCTTCAGTTGGAGACCTCAGAATGAACTACCTCTCTATACAAAACAATCCTGGAATCAATTCCTATATCCTGCTCCAAACTTCGGAGAGACTCCCACAGCCCAGATTTAACTCAGAAAATAAGAACATAATCATACCCAACCTGACATAGCTGCCAGGCCAGATGTTGACAAGTAAGTCTAAAATGATTCTGATGGGCAGCCCATGAATCAACTTTTAGCTATATTATAGAGGCAGAGAGATCTGGAATCTTCAATCTCTTTCAGAGTCTGTGTGTGAGGCTCAGAGATGTGAGAAGAGAAAGATGGTATGTGGGAGGTAAGATTGAGAAGGTGACTGCCTTAAGCTAGTTGCTTTAGGGAGCATTGACTTGAAGAACCCATTCTTCCCCTCCCCCAAATATTTTGGGAACAACGACATGGTTTTTAACTGAGAGGGTCCTGTGGCAAGATACCAGGCAGCAGGCAAGAATCATACATTTAGAGAGGATAGATAAAATTCAATGTGATATGACAAAAGCTATGAGAACAAAATTGAGTCAATAAGATGAAGTAAGTAATAATATAGTTATCATTTGTATTTTCTGCCAAGCACTTTACAATTATCTCATTTTATCCTCACAAAACTCTGGGAGGTAGATGCTATAATTGTTTCTATTTTATAGATGAGGGAACTAAAGCAAAGTGACTTGCCTAAGATCATACAGCCATGAAATATCTGAGGCTGAATTTGAAATTCAGTCTTCTTGCCTCCAGGTCCAGAATTCTATGCAGTGTGTCCCCGTTATTCCAATAAAACACATCTGCTGTTTAAAAACACTAAGATCAAAAACTGACTTGTAAATCAGGTTTTCTCTGAAAATCGGTATTAAAAGATGATCTAGACAGATCTTCTAAACAAATCACCAATGAAAATGACCAAATTCTATCAGTCAGAAACAGGGAAATAGAATGTTCCAGCCAGTTCCTGAAAGAATCCCCCCAAATGATAACTCATGAGAACAATATAGAAATATGTTTCTGAGAGTTTTCCAGACTTGATATCAAGGATGTCATCAGCAAATGATTGCTCATTTTTTGGTTATTTGTGTTCATGTGATTGCTTTGATTTAAGGGGACATTGATAATAACCTAGAATTAATATTCAAGTAGCAATTTTAGGTTTCCTGAAGTCTTTACAGATACTATTCTTTTTAATCCTTACAACAACCCTTAGTGCTAAAGGCTATCATTATTCCCATTTTCTATGAGAAGAAACTGAGACTGAGCCAGGAATATATGGCTGTTAAGCATCTGAGGTGGTATTTGAACTCAGGTCTTTCTGATTCCGAGTCCAGTGTGCTCTTTAACTTGAAATTGGTGAAAGCTTTGAAGGGCACTAAGAAGTTAAGATGATTGGTCCAAGGAGAGTCAGCCAGTATTTATTTGATGCAATAACTGAACCCAATTCTTCCCACAAGGAGATCAACTCTATCTATTATATACCACAGTTGCCTCTCATTAGAGAAATCTGTCATAAAAAGTAGGCTAGTGAGAATGAGCAGTGATTGAGAACAATTTTTGCATTCCATTGATATTTTGTTGATACGCAATAAACTGGAGTGTATTCTTCTAAAAATACACATAGTGTTTGTGAATGAGCTCAAATTTAGATTAGAATAGTAGTAAGAAATATGTGTATATTATGAAGTGAACATGGATATGAGGACATGTGTGTGTGTGTCTTGAGAGACAGAGACAGAGACAGAGATATAAAGAGAGACCAATAGAGACAGAAGCAGATGAGAGAGGGGGGCAGAGATACAGAAAAGAATATATGGAATGTTGGGTTGAACCCCTCTGGTAAACGCATCCCCTCAATTAGCAAAGAATGTCATTTCCCCTTCAATAGCATCTCTCACTTCTGTCCTTTTCTCTCCATCTATCCTCCTCTCCCCTTAAGATTCTTGTTATCTTTCCCTATTGAACTATTACAGTGGTGTCTTTGTTGATCCCATTGCCCCAAATTCTTCACTTCTCTTTTATAGTTTCTTTAGCAATGCCAAGATGATGATAGTATTGTAGTGATGATGATGATGATTTTTTCTTTTACTAAATTGTAGTTCTGACCACATCATTCATTCTTTTAGTTGATAAATTTTAGTGGCTTTCTATTTCCTCAAGGATCAAATATAAACTCCTGTGTTTGATTTTTAAAACTCTTCACTACCAGGAGTGATTAACTGGTGTTTTAGTGTTATTAGTTTATATCCACTTTCATGATACTTTAGATTGTCAAATTGACTTAAAAAAATCCCAACTATATGTCTTTGTAGTGGTAGGAAAATCCTTTCTCCTTACCTCCATTTTATAGAACCAATGTGCTCCTTCAGAAATTGGTTCAATCAACTTCTAGAGGAGTAATTTCCTGATTACCCCAGAAACTAGCAAGCTCCTTACTCATCTCACCATCATAAGTACCTATGTAATATCTACTCTGGACTACTGTATCAAATTTAACTTTAATTTTAAAATTGAGTCTACCTCAGGAACTAAGGGTAAACCCGGTAGTAAATTATTCCTACTGCAGTTGTTCAGAGGCTCCACCAGTGTATGTACCATTAATAATCAGCCAGTGAACAATAGCACAGCAAAAATACTAACTCCTCTCCTCAAAACCTCATCCCAACAAAATAAACAAACAAAAAGTACCCAACAAACTGGAGTGCAATCTCCTAAAATTACACATAGTATCTGTGAATGAGCTCAAATTTATATTAGAATTGTAGTAAGGAATATGTGTACATTATGAAGTGAACATGGATATGAGCACATGTGTGTGTGTGTGTGAGAGAGAGAGAGAGAGTGAGAGACAGAGACAGAGATAGAGAAAGAGACAAATAGAGACAGAGGCAGATGAGAGAGAGAGAGAAAGGGAGAGAGAGAAAAAAAGAGGGGGGGAGATACAGAAAAACAGTGACAGAAAGAAATTAACTGATAAAGATAGAGACAGAAGAAAGACCAAGAGAGACAGATGGAGAGAGATATAGACAGACACACAGAGATAGACATACAGAGAGAGACAGAGACTGAAGGACACACCAAGCACCATTATGTTCAATACGTGCCTTTTGTGGAACAAGCCTAAGATGGGAGATATAAATATTCCATTCCTCAGTCTCAGTTCCCAGGGATCTCCCATAGTGTGACAGTCTCATGGTGCTATTCAGCTGTATATATAAAATCTCATCATCTAGTCCACAAAAAATCCATTTATTGTGTTTGACCAGGAAGAGCTAATTAGGACAATCTTGATTGAACTTTTTAGTAGAATTCCTTCATGTCCTTCCCCTTGACTTCTTCGTTTACTTCCTTGTCTGTGGAAAATTAGAAAAAAATAATTAGAGGGTGGTGATCACTCTCCAGTATTATCCCTTTAAAGTATAAAATTTTTTCAAAAGAATTTGTTTATCTATTTTGGGTTCTGTTCATCAATTGTTGTGATTATTGTTTGGCCAGCTGAGTCTTACATGTTTTTGGTGCTCTTTTGTCATTAAAATTTCTGACTTCTCCCTGTCTTTTAAATTATAGCTTGGAAAGGTATAGTTAAAAAAATAGAACTGACACCCAATTGTTGCTATAGCAACTGCCTGATTCATCCCCTCTCTGATACAGATAGTTTTTTTTTTTTTTAAAGGGACCTTAACCCTTTCCCAGGTTCAATTGTTTCAAGACACTGTAATGCACTTTGCTGATAATTTGAGTGATTTTCAGAGAGTAGTTTTTACTAAACACAGTTTTATTGTGCATAGTCAATAAGCAAGGAAACCAACAAGCCTCCATGAAATAATTATCATGTTCCAGGCACTGTGACTTATTTCCTATTTAGGATGCTGCTGCACTCTCAGTTTTTTAAGTTTATGAAATGTTTGATTTTTGTTTGTGTCTTTACTATTTAGCATACATAGTACCAGGCACATGGCAATCATAGAAGAAATCCTGTTGAGGTAATGAGATGGTTTAGAATAAGAGAGTTAGGAGAAAGAAGGGAAATTCAGTTTCAGCCTGAGACATGGGGTTGGGTAAAGAGGGAAATCAAAAACTTCAATGGATTTTAAATATCCTGTATGCTCAGGAGGAAGTAGTAAATAGTCAGAATCTGCTTTGGATTTTTAAATTTTATACTAACCTCAGCTACGGTTTCTCTGCTATACGTGACTGTGGCTAGGTCTAGTTGGTTTCTTTTTCTATAAATGAGGATACCCTAGTTACAACTTGAGGATTGAATAAGGGAAGTGGTTTACACACCTTAAAGAATTTTTCTTTACCCTTTGAATCCAAAAGAGGAAGAGAAGAATGAATCCTCAGCTCTGCCCATTGCCATTCCAAATCAAACCCTTGTTGATGATTAGGATTCTGTGTCTTTCTCTTGCAGGTTTCTAGCACAAATTATTCTTCTTCTTATGGCTTGGTCTCCAGGAGAGAAGATCAACCTGAAGTTTGGATGGATGAAACTCAGGAAAACCTTGTTTATTTCTCACTACAGCAGAGATTAGCACAGAGATTAGCACAGAGATTAAGGAGAGTGACTTCCCCTCCTGCCTTTGATGTACTAGGAGTTTGGGAACTTAAGGTTTATTGGCTGTTGAATGATACTTACCCAATCCAAGATCCATGACCTATGAGGGATCCCAAGAGGTCTCCTGTTTCTGGGGTGGGTTCCTCTGCACCTGACAGAACTCTGACCTTCGTTCAAAGCAGAGGTCAGATGCAAGTTAGGTCATCATCCTCATGATGTTGTTGGTCCTCTTGGAAAAAGAAGGAAGAATAAGGGCAACAATAGCAAATGCTACCTTCTACATGAGGACTTTCAAACCTTATGTTCTCCGGAAAAAGCCCTGTCTTCTTCAAAGAGTTCTTCCACAGTATCATGACAGTTCAGATAACAGGTCACTGAGGGAAGCAATCCTAGATTCCAAGTAATTAATTATTAATTTACTTAATACAAAGGAAGTTCTCTCACTACCATTCTTGGATTAATGGTAGAAAAAACCCCAAAATACCCAGCAAGTTTTTCTTCCTGTAGGACTTGAATTCCAGTAATGACACTGCCCTGAATAATCTCTTCAATCCAGGTTTTAGTTTCCTCTATTATAAAGGGAGGGGTTTGGGGTCAATGGTCATTAATATTCTTTTTAGCTCTAAATCTATAGTCCTCTAAGGTCAGGATCTGAAAAATTGATATTTGGATTTTGCAGACAGTCACAAACTATCAAAGTTCTCTCCTTTTTGATGAGAATGAATTTATTTTTCAGTTTTAGAAATATTCAATTTGAATCCAACAAAATATCTGTGCTACAATCGGCCTAATCACCTGATGAAATTGTAGTGGGGTAACTTATTGTCAAGGGCCAACCCTTGAAACAAGCACAGAGTTTCTCCATACACTGGCAATTAAACACATGGAATTTTGAAAGTCTGATCCATCCAAGATGTCAGAGACATTAGTGAAGTGAGGGGGAAGAACTCCTGCCAATTAAATTCAGAGCTGGTAGGACTGAAGATTCAGGAGGCAACTACTCAAGCATTTACCCAAGCTTATGAAGACTTTCCTTAAAAGATTGGATGGATGAGGACAATTTGTTCTAACAGCCACAAAGGCAACTAAAACAGGCACCATTGAGCATGTAAAGCTTGGTTAGACATTTCAGGTGCCAGAATCATCCATTGCATCCCGAGCCATTGCCAGTCATATTGCCTTTTGGTCTGCTACTGGACTTTAGTGACTGGAAGAGAGTGAGAGGGTGATTACTATACAACCCCACTCCATTTGAATTGAGTTCATGTGCTAGTCAAAACATCACCTTGTAATTGGTCCTGTTCAAAAATGAAGGAGAAACAACTCAGAAGTTTGTATTGCACAAAGTTGATTTCACCTTTTGATCCACACCTCCTTCTTTAGCTCTTTTTTATTTTTTTCCTTCTTGGCAGTCAATAATATCTGTGAGCTGCCCAATGCATCAATGAATACATAGTTCCTCCAGATACCAAAATGAGCTCCAAGTGAACACGTGATTGAGATAGTAAAGGCCATTTCCTGCATGGATTAAAAATGCAAAGAAGATATGTTCTTTCTGATGTATGACTGAGGAAGAAACATGCCCAGAAAAGGAAGGAAATGTATCACTGGGAGAGAGTGCAGATGTTCATTTATATTACATAAGCTCAAACTCTTCTATTTGTTTGCAGCTAAAATTAAAAGGGAAATAATAAACTGGAAAAATTTTTCATCATTTATTTAATCCAATTCTCATTTTCAAGATATATAAAGAATTGATTAAATTTATAAGATCAAAAATCTTCCCTCAATTGATACATGAATTACTGACTTATTAAAAGTTTTGGAATAGAATATTGAAATACAGTTTTCAAAGGAAGGAATCTAGTTTATGAACAGCCACATTAAACTATACTCTAAATCACTTATAATTTTTTAATACTCCCCACATCTTCTGCATCTTCCCTCCATCACACACACATGAAGTAGAAAGTTTTATATTTAAAAAAATGGGTGGGTGAAAAAGTGCTGATGTAACATTTTTTCCTTGTAAGCTTTATTTCCATAGGTTGAAGGAAAAGAGCTATATCTTAAGCATGATCAAAGATTTGCCAGTGTTTCCATATGAAATCTTACCTAACTGACCTTTCAGAGGACATCTACCAAAAGGAGAGGCAGAAGCTAGAGGAAAGCAGAGCATATTAGTACTATCAGTAGTGAAAAGATCTTTGACTCAGAAAAATCATTATCTGGGAAACAAAATCTTAATAAAAAATGTAAAGTTCCAAGCAAGAACTTAATAGCAAACAATAGAAACAAATAGGAGAAATAAAACTGAGGACAGGAGGACAGGACCTTGATGTTATCAGTATTTAAAGAGAAGTATTTGGTTTTTCAGAATGATTCACAATCAAATAACCTAAATGATCTACAGTACAGTGACCACATTTCTCTAAAAATCTTTTTTTTTGTCATCTGTGGTTGGAAGAATTTCTCCCTCAGCTGAAATTGTACAGCACTGTGGTCCTCTCTTAAGTCTCATGATAAATCACTCAGGGTTTCTGGACATTTTTTCTGGACATCCCCCAAGACTGAATGTTCTTAATTTTCATTTCCAACTCCTGGACTCCCTGTTTTCCTTTAAGTTTCAATTAAACCCCCATATTCTATAGGAAGTCTTTCCCAATCTTTCTTAATTCTAGTGCTTTCCTTCTCTTAATTATTTACTACTTATTTTATATTTTTTGTACATTTTTATTGTTCCCCATCTTCTCTATAATTAGGTAGTGAGCTCCTTAAAGCAAGGAAACATTTTTTGCCTCTTTTTGTATCCCCAACACTTAGTACATGCCTGATACGGAGGAGGTCTTTAATTAATATTTATTTATGATGGATTATAAAGTTGCACTGATAGCATATTAAATTTTAAATTTAAAACACTTCATAATTGATTGATATATGTTAAATATTGGAGACAAACAGGGGCAAAAATCTGCCTTCAGGGAGTTTGCAGTTGTATTGGAGAGGTGCAACACATTCAAAGAAAGTAATTACAAAGTATAAATGCACAATAATTTCAAGAAGGATAATGACAAAAGAAAAGATCTTATATAAGAACATGGAAACTGAGCTGTATGGGGATTATGTGAGGAAGAGGGGAGGAAGAAGGGAGTTTCATAAATGGAGGATTCCCTGTAAAGTGGCACATTGGGGAAGGAGAAGATTACTTATAGGAAACAGCTATTAGTCAACAATCAACAATCATTTTTTAAGCACATACCATATGACAATTATTGCACAAAGGCAAAAAACAAAGGAACAACAGCCCCAAGAAGTTTATGCTTTCTGGGGGTTCAGTCTAACAGATCAGTTTCATTTGAATGGGGGGATGTTAGCAACAGAGGCCAAGGGGATACCAGTGCTAGGACCCTGGATACAAGGATGAAAGCATGGCTAATAATAAGGCTAATAGAGGTAATAAAATTCTGGCTGAGCAATTTAAAATCCTGAAAAATCATTCACACAATATGTCATCAAATTTGGAAGTCTAATTGTGGCCACTGCATTGGAAAAGATGTTTATCGCTCAGTCTGAATGAAGATCAATGCCAAAGAATGTTGAAATTACTTGCATTCATTTCACCTGCCAGCAAGGCTATGTTTAAAATTCCTTAACCTTGAGTTCAGCAAGATGTGAACCAATAATTACACAAAGGGAAGTTTTTGAAGAGGCAGAGAATCGATAGAGCAAGTTGCCAACCTTTGCTGAATTATGGGAAAAACAGGGAGTTCCAGAAAAAAAAATAGACATTTACTTTTGCTTCATTTATTCTAAAACTTTATTATGTGGGAATGTGGCAAGTGTTCAAAGTGATGATAGGGCCAGATCATTTTATTTGTTTCTTGAGGAAATATGGGATTAGTCACTGCTTTCAAACCTGGTTGTTTATTGTCATTTATTATTTAACTTTTATTCAGAGCACTGATGTAACAAATCAGAATGAATGCATTAAAAAGCAGAATTGAAGTTGCTGGGAGAAATAGCAGCAAACATTGATGATAGAAAGTGATGAGGGTGAAAGAAGAGAGTGTAAATGATAGCTGAGCATGAAAGAAAAAACCCAACACATTAAGATCTTTGACAATGTTCTCATAGTTATGTACCAAAAGGAGAAGAAATGAAAGCAGTTTCAGATTCTGTATTCTTGGGCTCAAAGATCACTGCAGATGATGACTGCTGCTATGAAGTTAAAAGACTCTTGTTTGGAAGAAAAGCTTTGGCAAACTTGAACAGTAGGCTAAAAATCAGAGATTTTTGTTGACAAAAAACTGCTTTTTATCAGTAGCAATGTATGGCTATGAGAGTTGAAGTGTAAGAAAGACTGACCACTGCATAATCAGTGCTCTTGAATTCTGGTGCTGGAGAAGACTTTTGAGCATTTCTTGAACAGCAAAGAGATCAAATCAATCAATACTTAAGAAATCATTACAGGCTATACATTGAAAGGTCAAGCACTAAAACTGAAACATCATTTGGCCACATAATGAGAGGATAATGAGAGGAAAGCCCCTGATGATTGGAAAAGATTGAAGACAGAAAGAAAAGGGGATGGCAGAGGATACGATGGATAAATAGTGTCATGAAAGCAATGGACATGAGCTTGGACAGATGAAGAGATAGTGGAGGATAAAAAAGCCTGATTTGGTGTAGTACAAGGGATCACAAAGATCAAGATATAACTGAATTATTCAACAATAACAAAAAGCACCACTTTAATTGGGTTTAATTATGGCAAGGCTTTTTTTTTTTACATCTTCATAACTGATTTACTGCCATATTCATGAAATAATTTTACTTAAAATTATTTTTAAATATTCCCCCAATAAAAATAAGTTTTATATATTATTTAGGATTCAAAAAATCCCCACACTATTCTAGTAGAAAAGTTGAACAGAATAGAGAGGAACATTGAGAAAGGGATAGAGGGGAAAGGCATTTGGGAGTAGCAAGAGGGAGAAGTCTTTGAGTAATGGCAACTGTGAGTGCAGAATCACTAGGATGAGGTTATGACTTTGCTATTTATTGAGGCATCAATTCAGGTAGATTTTCATTGTCCACCGACTTTGGAATCAGAATAGAATTGTCTCATGATATCACACAACATTATGTGGCTAGAGAGTAAGGTGTGGGTGGATTGTCCTCATAAAAAGAAAGACAACTGCCATGGAGGTATTGGAATGTGGACAGGATTCCTGGGGCTCAATGGAACAGATGCTTAGGGAGACTAGGAAGCTCCCCTTCTTTGGCTATGGAGTTGTCAATAACTGAACAGGACATCTGGATCATGATGTAATGGCTGCCCAGTAAATCTAGGAGCTTTAATTCCAAGTCTGTTACCCTGAGTTTATAAAGTGTTTACTATGTGCCAGTCAGTGCTCAATGAAAAAAAAAAAGAAGAGGCGACTTGTTGATTTGCCAGGTCAAGCCTCTCTACCCATACTCTTAATCTCATGGCTGCCTATCTCCCCTAGCAGATTATGGTACTAAACCATCATTTCCCTCTAATCTTCACTCTCTCCCAATATACTTTGATTCTGTTTCTTTTAGTCACATCTTCCATGAACTTTCATTTTTTCCTGTCATGAAGGGAAAAGGAAAGGCAAAGGAATATGATAGAGATTCATCTGGGGTTGGGATAAGGGTAGCCAAGAAAATGACTGGTAGCAGCCAGTCTTTGAGTTCCATTGTCTTCCATGGTTAAAAAAAAAAAAAAACCTTCACTTGCACTCTCTTATCAAGCATTACTCCTAAATGTCTCCTTCCTCTCACAGATGTATACCTATTAAAGACAATCTATGCTCATTGCCTGCACTTCCTCCCCTCTCACGTACTTTGTAAACCAATGTAACTTGGCTTTTTGCCCCTATCTCAGTTGAAACCACCATTTCTAAATTTACCAATGATCTATAATTGTCAATTCGAATGACCCTTTTCCTCCCTCTGCTCTCATTGGTCTTGACCTTTCTGAGCATTTGAGATTATTAGTGCCATAACCTCTGAGACATGCTCACTTCTCTAGGTTTCTGAAGCAACATTTTCTTGGTTCTGCTCTTCTTAGGCACTCTCTCTTACACTCTCTGTATTGACAATCCCATCAATATCCAAAGGTTCAATTAACATCTTAACCCAGGCTCAGACCACCATATTCAGCCCAGCATCTCTTTTGAGCTTCCATCTTTTATTATCATTTGACTCTTGGCCATTTGGAGCTGACTGTTCCAGAGATATCAAATGCAATATAGTCAAAAGAGGAATCATTATCTTCCCCTTGACACAATCCTCTTCCTTATTTCCCTATTTCACTTCAGGGCACCACCATCCTTCTACTTACCCACCTCTACAACTTTGGGATTGAATTCCTCTTGTTGGAAATGAGAAAAAGGAGCCCCAGAGAACAGCTGCTCAGATCACAGAGAAGGAAACCACAGAGACAGGTTTAGGTTGCCATATTCCTTACACTAGGTTATGCTGATAATTATGGTGATAAGCTTCCTTGGTTCCCATACATACCAATATTGGGGGAAATGTAGGTCTGATGGGTCTTTAGATACTCTTTAGATTTTGATTCCTCATATTCAGGAGAAAGGGAGGTGATGGAAGCCCATTTTAGATGATGGTTTACAGTTTGCATTCATGTACTGTTTGAACCAAAATAGCAGTAGAGATCAGGTCTAATCCTTTTTACTTCACATATGGCAAAGTTCATTTTACAGAGGGCAACTAGATGGTTCAGCAGACAAAATACCAAGCCTGAAATCAGGGGGCCTCCTCTTTGTGAGCTTAAATCCAATATCAGACACTTATTCACTGTGTGACCCTGTTTAAGTCGCTTAAGCCCATTTGACTCAATTACCTCATCTGTAAAATGAGTTGGGAAAGGCAATGGCAAACACTCCAGGATTTTTGCCAATGGTCATGAGAAATCAACTGAAACTGATTGGAGTTGACTGAAATGACTGAACACATCCATTTTAGGATATTTTAGGAGTTGGGTCGAGGTCACTCTGACAATTATAAGCATATCCAGGTTCTGAACTCATGTATTCTGACTCCTAATACAGTGTTTTCTTTCTTCTAGGCTCTCTCCCAAAGTCTAGTCCCTTATCTCTAAAAGCCCCAATCTTATCTTTAGGGACAATGTGACCCTTCACTACTGACAGCCACATTGGCTAGTTATTATCCTTCATTCTTGAAGAAGACCAAAATAACATCACTGTTAGAGCTAAGTTAGGGTTCAAATGTCACTACTCAGACCAATACTAGCTCAGAATATTCTGCCATAGGTCAGACATAAATAGTCCAGATGAACATTTGGGGTGGCTCTCTAATTTTCTGCACCTTGCATTTCTCCTGGGCTCATTCAAGTCTGCTTTTGAACTGTCAGAAGATAATATTTTCTACTCAAGAAGAGGCATTGAGAGCTCTGGGATGATTTCTAGCTTCTGTCCATTACATCACAGGATGCTGGGACACACAGCTGCTTGTGTTTAGCCCCACAGAAAGAATAAGAATCTAGCATGCCCTGGAAGTCTGGATGTATGGTGGGAAGAAGAATCTGTTGCAGGGCAGAGGGCTTGGAAGAAGCTAGAAGGAGAAACTTTGTATGGGGCTGCTTGAGGAAGTAGTCTTTGGGGATCCAAGCTTGACTGTAGGAAGTGATCAGAAGGAGAATGGGGATATGAGAAAAAGCCAATTCTGAAAATGTTACATGACTTGGACTTTTATCATGGCAGGAACAGAGAGAACCATACTTCTTGTTACTAGGAATAACACAGTTATTCCTTCTTCTTCTTCAGTATGGCTTATAAGGGCCAATCCCAAAATGGTACAGTGAAGATAAAGGCAGAAACTAAGAGAATGGTTTGGATTCGCCTCCTTTGAAGTTGTCTGGACTTTGTTCTAGATCGTTGACTATGGGGAATGCTCATCTTTGGTTTTTGCTTTATACCCAAACTCAACATTGGAGCTTGGCCAGGAAGATTTGTGGATTCAGTCACAACGTGATCCTTCTGTGTTAAGCTCCTTCATGGGCCACAAGATTTGTTCTATACAAGGAAGGAAAGGAGAAGTTTGAGGCTACCCAAGACGGAGCTAAGTTCCTCTTAATGCAAGTGAACACCAACCACAAAGGGAATTGCTGCTGCCCCCATCGCTCTGATGTTAGCAGCCCTGTCTGGACCCAGCCTGGTGACTACTTGATGCTCAAATAAAAAGTGATGGGGAGAAACCTGAGCATGGTCTTGGAAGGTAGTGATCTCTAGTGTGTTACCTCAGTCCAGGGAAGAATGAGCTCTAGGTTGGGGAATCTATAGGATCAGAGATTGGGGAAACATTTCCCCTTCACACTCCATTCCTTAGAAATAGGAACTGTGGGTGGGAAATGATATGTGAAGAGGAAGGTGGTGTGGTAAGGTCCAAAGGGTGCTGGAGTTGAAGTCAAAAAGCCTCAATGAATGCTGATTGTGCTACTTGTCACTCTATGACCCTGAACAAGTGACTTGGGCATTTGTTTCTCCATCTGTACAATGAGAGAATTAACTTCTTAGATCTCTTCTTCCTCTCTAATCCTAAGAAGGATCTCTCATTATTCCCTAGTGAACCATTCTTCTCCATTATCTTTTCTTTTCCTTTTTTCCCTATTATCTTATACAGTTGAAAAAGATGAAAAGAATAGGAAGTAGGTAAGAATAAGAAGAATGAGGTTGGCTTCCCAGTACTTTATAATCTTATTTGTCTAAGAAAGGGCCATGTGACTTCAAAACGCTAGAGAAAAGAAATGATTGTGGGGAGTGGGGAGGGGGAGCATAATGAGTGAAGGGGCAAGAGAAAGATCTCTTCAGGATAATGGAACTCGAAGACTGGTTGCTACCAGTCGTTTTCTTGGCCACCCTTATCCCAATCCCAGCTGAATTGCTATAATATTCCTTCTCCTTTCCTTTTCCCTTCATGACAGGAAGAAGTAAAAGTCCATAAATATTGAGGAAATAAACAATTGGCTGAGAAATGGGGCTTCAGTTTCCTTATCTTCAAATGACAGTCTGGAATTAGAAAATGTCTAAAGTCCTTTGCCCCTTCAAATTTTATGTTCCAAATTGATTTGACTTTCCACTGCCCTCTCCATCAGGGATCTTGTGTGAAGAGTCTGCTAAAGAATTAAAACTATGCTTTCTTCCTAGATTTCTTTGATCTAACCCCCTACACCCCATAGTCAATATAACTGGTATTTTTTACACTAGACAGAAACTCTGACTTGAAGACACTGGTGAGTGTGTCTCCCAGAGTGACCTTTTCACACCTCTTCTATTTTTCCATTATGGCTTCCAAAGCTTTCCATGTCGGTTTCACTAAGAGCCCTGAAACCCCACAAGCAGACACTAAGTATAATGGATCCAAAGAGAAAGGGACCAGAAGATCCTAGATGTGGTTTGTGAGAATTCAGTTTATTGGGACCTACAAGTGCACATAATTTTGGCACTGTTGTCCCTGCTGGGGATCCATTTAGACCTAGAGGCAGCAATATAGTATCTTGTTTACAACACAGAGTGGTGATCTTTTAACGCTCTGCAATTCAGCATGTCGCCCTATGAAGGAAAACTTATTTAAAATATCTTTTAGACAAAGAGCGTGTACAATGGTCATTATAATGCATTAAGATTACAGGGCTAAGTTGGTGGAGGGGGTTGGAAGGATGGCTGGAATTCATTCCATCTTTGTCTTTATTATTTAGATTCTCCAGCAGGAAGCTGGAGTACAGCTTCTTAATGCCTTCAATTTTTAGGGTCATCTTCATCTCTTATCCCTAGAGTACTTAGGCTCATCTTTCCTTTGCCTATTTTATATCATATTCTATGAGAGTTGTGTGGAAATTGAGAGAATTGTGGAAACTGAGGGAACCGCACTGACTCCATCTTGTGATCCACTTCTGGAGCTAGCTTAGTTCTCTTTCTATTCAAGTATGGGGCTTGTCCAATTTCTGTCTTGTGAGAAAACTATTCAGTTATGAGAATTGTGAGAAAACTTACTGCATCATTTGGATCTGCAGTGAATTCCCTGCATTTCTGGGAAACAGGACCACCTCTACTTGCCACTCAGAGACCATTAACTAAGGACCTAGAAACTTTGTCAGATCAAAGACTGAGAAAAAAAGATTTCTCCCCCTCACAATTATGTATCCTTAAGCCACCCATATACTATATCTAGAAACTGGTCCCATACAGATCAATCAGTTACTATTTCCTTGTTTCTTTAATTATTTACAGACATAGAGGGGAGTGGGATATTTCCTTTCCTGATTTCAGGGAATTTCATTAATTCACTCTCCTCCTCCCAACTTGGAGAATCCCTAATTTTTCATCTAACTAAATCAATCTAATGACAAGAAATGGTATCTCTTTTGAATTAAACTCACTTCAACTTCAATATATAGAAGGACCTTCAAATGGGGAAAAAAAAAATATCGGCACATCAGATATTTCTGAAAAGCATTTTGTTTCCACAATATGAAGAGACCTAACATATACATGCATATGATCAAAATACATTTATATTAAATGAGGCCCCAAAGTATGCATACCCTTTGACCCAGATTGCCACTACTGGGTCTGTATCCCTAAGAAATCATAAAGGAGGAAAAAGGACCCACATGTGCAAAAATGTTTGTAGCAGCTATTTTTGTGGTAGTAAAGATTTGGAAAATGAGTAGATGCCCATTAATAGCTGAACAAGTTATGGTATATGAAGATAATGGAATGTTATTATTCTGTAAAAAATGATGAACAAGCTGATTTAAAAAGTCCTAGAAAAATTTGCATGACCTGATATTGAGAGAACAAACAGAACCAGGGAAAAAAATATACATAGTAACAGCAAGAATGTGCTATGATCAACTATGAAAGATTTGGTTCTTCTTAGTGGTTCAGTGATCCAAGATAATCTAGATAGAAAACATCATCTGATCTAGAAAAAGAATGATGGATATTGAATGAAAGTCAACATGTGCTATGTGTAAAGGGTGAAACTTTGAGTTGGATGCACTGAGGATGGACAACAGAGCACTTCAGGCTAACTACTGATTGGACAATATTCTATTAGCATATACTTGGAAAATGGCCCTTCCCACTATTCTGTGCTGGTTCAATCTTTTGGTGTATACAGAGAATTGTGGGAAGGATTAGGGAGTGGAGTAAGACAAGCGAGGGTCACTTTGGTGGTGGAGGTGGAAAAGGAAGGTTGCGGAGATCCTGTGTCCATTCCCTTCACTTATACCCCTAAAGACCAAGAATAAAGACCAAGGACGTTTGCTTATTCTGACTCCTGCTGATTCTAACTCGGTCTTCACAGGTATGTACGCTTCTTTTTTGTTTTTTCCCCTCTCCCATGTTTTTTTCCTCTCATTCAGATTTTTACATCCCTATATGATTAATAAAGCAATGTGTAATAAAAAAATAAAAATGAGGAAAAACACATTCATCAATACATCAATAACATGTACCAAGAGGATATGAACATATGGTTCTTAAAATAAGAATTACAAAATCTAAATAATCATCTAAAATGTGCCAAATCATTAATAACAAGAAAATTGAACCTAAAAACAATCCTGAGTTTGTCCCTTAAGCCCAAGAAATTGAGAAAAATGAAAAAAGATGGAAATTCTGAACATTCTATATGAAGAAAGATACATAATACATTGCTTGTGTAGCTGCACTCATTTAAAAATCCAGGAAAGCAATTTGAAATTTTGCTAATAAAGAGATTAAAGCGTTGGTACTTCTGATCAGGAGAACTCTCTCTTTTAGCCCCATAGCCCATGGATGATAAAGGCAAAAAAGGCAATTTTTTTGTAGTAGTAAAGAACTGGGAATAAAAGGAGATAGAAGTCCCTTGGTTAAGGGAAAGTTATGAATTGTGGCACATGAATATTTATAAGAAGCCATGTATATATATTCCTTTTTATCTTTAATCTAGCAATCTTTAACAAATTGAAACAATTTACTACAAGAACAAGACATGACAAAATAGGACAAGAAATAGGATTGCATAAGATATTGAATTCCTTTTAGGAAGTATAAAATTTAGCACAGTAGTACCAAAATTGCTCTATTTATTTCTGAGTCCTTCTGCCCTCCTGGTTTTCCTTTGGAGATTAGAGAAATGAAAATGCAGAATCCAGAAAAACCTGCAGCACCTATATCATCAGGTGCCAAGTAAAAGGAGCAGAACCAAGAAAACAAGATGTTTAATTATGACAACAATATTAGTGGAATGAACAACAGTGCTGAGAAGTGGGAACTTGTCATGGCCAAAACATATCCCCAAAGGAGAGATGAAAAAAACAAAAACACATCTTTTCTTTGTTGCTGATTTGGGAGCTCATGAGTATGGACCATGGAATATATTGTCAACTTTGGTTGATGGGTTGGTTAGTCTGTTGGTCTCCTCCAGTTTCTTTTGTTTTCTTTCCCATTCCTTCTTCCTTCCCTCCTTCCTTCCTTCCCTCCTTTCTTTCTTTCTTTCTTTCTTTCTTTCTTTCTTTCTTTCTTTCTTTCTTTCTTTCTTTCTTTCTTTCTTTCTTTCTTTTTCTTTCTTTCTGTCTTCCTCCCTTCCTTCCTTCCATAGGGAGGATTGATTGTATTGCTTTATCTAATTTAGAAATAAAAATTATATTAAAATGCAATCCCTTATTATATTCAACATAAAGAAATCTCAGCATTTTCAGGGTAGGCATTATTATTTTTCTGTTTCTTTTCCTACATTAACTGAGGACAAACAGACCTAGGTGTATTGATGCCAGATTACCCATTATTTATTCTTCTATCCACTCCAGGAATATTCTTCTACTTTTAATTAATACTGTTCATATTCAAGTTTGTCCCAAGTCTAGCACTGACCTCCTGCTTTGCCATTCATGTTTATGGCTGCCATAGGAGAATTATCTGGTAGAGGCAAATGGTGTTAAGATACATGGTGGCCATGGTGAGCACTGGACCTGTATGCAAATGTGTTCTCACACATTTAGTAACTTTGATTTCAGACAAACTCCTTATTTTCTGTGTGTCTCAGGTTTTTCCAAGTATAAAAAGGATAATGATAGCACTTACCTCCTGGGGTTATTGGAAGGATTAAATCAAACAATGAATATAAAGAGCTTAGCAAATTGCCTGGCACATGGTAGGTACTTAATACTCATTCCCTCCCTAAGCCACAAAACATGGTACCTTGAAGACGATATGTGCTTATTAACTGTTTTCTTTTGAATTTGAATTAGACAAAGCAATACATCAATCCTCCCTGTTCAAAATTTCTCTTTACAGCCACCTCTCTTCCATTCTGATGGGTGTCAGCTTAGTTTGGGACTCATCTCAGCAGGATAGAAGGAGTGTTAGAGTCCATTTGGGTGCAAGTGTGTCTGCCTAAAAGTCCCTTCGATTGCGTCCTATGGAGACACTGCCAAAGCTTCCCCACTTCTTCAAGCCCTGCTTCTTTTTCTAATGCTAAACATAGATGATTTTCCAGTTTTCCAAAGAACTTACATAGATTTTTTGTTTCAAGCACCAACTCACTGATGTCAATATGCCAATTTATTATATCCAGGGATTGAGTGTTTTTACCCAACACATAGAGTTAGCAAGGGTAGGACCAGGATTCCAAGGCAGGTTTTCTGCTCTTAAATCCAGGTTTTGCTTCATTAATTCTGAAGATACTAAAGGAGCCCTGAGAAGATCGAAGGGGTGTGGAATGGAATATGGAAGAATAAAGGAAAGAATTCATGAAAGATGGGTGTGGATGCCTTTTTGGGCATTAGGGAAGGCTGAAGAGAAAGCTTTCTGAGAGAGATCTTCCCTGTTTCATCTGTTTTAGAGGGGAAACAGTTGGACCTTGTTTGAGGGGGTGGAGACAGAAGCCCCTGCCACCACATCCTGGACCCAAGCCTCAGCCCTGGTCCCTCCTCCTTTCCTCTGGACAGCTGAAATCATTCAACTGAGGACAGCACGTTGGCTACACCATGACCTCCACACTCTTCTTTTTACTCTGTCTTGGTGAGTCCAAGGGACCAGCAATAGAGATGGAGGAGGAGGGGGATGATGGGAGGATTGTGATAAGGTAATGGACAGGGAGTTGTGGGGGAATGAGCAGGTTCTTCATGCTTCTGAGTGTCATCGATGTGCCATTTTCTGGAATTCAGAAAAAATAAATGTCAGGTATCTTTAATGAGAGGGGGATAAGATGTGGTGTGGTATGGTAAGTGCCATTCTAGGACTTAGCTCACTGAAGTGTCTTTTTGACAGGGCTGTGTCTGAGCCAGAGGATCAGAGCACAGGAGGGTGAGTCGTAACCTCCAAATACTCCCTACCCCTTTTCCTGTATTAATGTAGACAGTCTCTTCTGGGGGAGTCATCACTACAGAAAATTGAAGATTGAAGGGGTGCCTTATTGAGCTGGCAGAGAGCATTCCTAGAGGAATATGTGGGTAAAAGTTACTGGAACCAGGATAAAGAGAGGAGGGGAACCTGCCCAATCTCTCTTCCAGAGATTCTCTCCCTGTTCAGTGGCCTTCCTGGAGACAAATGGATCCCTCTAGTGTCAAGGCTTGACAATAGGGGATTCAATATTTTATCAGAGATTTTAGACACTGTAAATATGCCCAGGCTGGAGAATAGGTTTCCTTTCAAGTTTTAGGGAGCTCCCATTTCAAAGTTCCAACTGCCATGATGACCAGAGGACCATCTAACAATCATTCAGTGAACCGTGAAATTAAAATACTCATAATACCAATAGTGTCACCTAATGTTTTAAACTTGACATAGTGTGTTTCTCCCAATGCCCCTGAATGGTCAGTAGGCCATGGCAGCTGGGTGTTCCAGGAAAGAAAAAACCAAAATTTAACACCTAAGATATGGGTGGAAGGAGAGTGATCTTGACAACTGAGCCCCTAGAGACTTCTCTGGGAGGTTGCTTTCATCCTTATTAAGCAGGGCTCCGATGTTGTCATGGTACCCCCTTGGCCCTGCTGCTGGGGCCCTCCTGGGATGACATCCCTGTGTCCTCGAGGTCACCTGTCTCAGATTCTGGAACTTTCTGTTTTCCTTCTTCCCACTGAGGTCCAAGAGATCTCTTTAGCTCTTTAACCCTATATATTTATTTTTAAAAAGTAAGAAAAACTTTTATTGATTCTTTCTCCACATGGCCCTAATCCTCTGGAATGGAGTTAATTGTACACACACACACATTTATATGTCTGTAAACATATATGTATAGATATAGATATAAAATCAGTGTTCAAACACGTTTGCTGATGGATCGATACATTGATGTAATTCAGTCCTCTAATTTTTCAGGCAAGGAAATCAAACACACAAGGGGCAACAAGAATGTCATGAATTCCCCCAGCTAAACAGCATGGGGATTTTGTAAACTTAGAGCTTAGAGGGGCTCTGTGGCTCTGCTTGTCCAACATATTTTAGAGACATCGATATAAAGACCCAGAGGCTTAAGTGGCCACAATGCTCATAAAATGGAAGTCTGGGAATTTGAAGTGATGGCATGAGACTTCAGATCCATTGCCTTTCCACTAAATAGCAGCAAGCCATTTCCTTTGGTCTGTACCTTTCCTTCTATTTTACCAACCTGTTTATGTGCCCATTTCTGATCAGTACAGGAAAGATATTCCTCTCTATTCTACTGGCATTTCTGCTTGTCTCAGACAATCCATTCTATCTTCTCAGAAATTTCACCTTCTTGATCATTCTCTTTCTCACCTTCCAAGCTTTGATCTCTCCCTATTATTTTGCTTCTTCCCTACTGTCTAAAAATCAAAAATAACAACCTCCAGATCTCTGGATATATGAAAATGAATGTGTTTACATGAGTTATAATTTGTTGGTGTCCTCAATGTCACAATTAAATGCATATGAAAGTTGTTTGTACTCCTCATCTCAGTTCCCTCTCCTACCTCACATTTTCCATCTATTTTTGGACCTCATCCTTCAAAACTATTCTCTCTACAAGGACTAGTTTTGTTTTAAATGACAAAGTTGATGGCTCTTTTCATTCCTCATTCTTCTTGGACTCTCCAGTTTTTACATTAATGAATACCTCTTCTTCCTTACTGCTCTCTCCTCCCTGTTTGCTTCTTCTCAATCTCCTTTCTTGGATCATCTTTTATATTGTGATCTCTTGTCTCTAAATGCTCGCTTAGTCATTTCATCATCTCTTTGGATTAAATCATTATCTTGACTCAGCTGAATTCCAGGTTTATTTCCATCGCACCATTTCCTGGGATTGGACATTTTAAATTATCTGTGCTCCAGTCATCTAAAAATGTGAAATATGCCAATTTCGAGCCATCTTTACTCTAAATGTGCACAGGAACCATTTGTGTCTAAGCTGTGGTAGAATTTTTTGAGCTCATATTGGTCCGATCAGCTTTACTCCATCTACACTGTACTTTGACCCCCATATATAGATGTCACTTAGGTCCTCTTTGAGAATGAAGGACAGTTACCTCTATAGTGCTCTCAAAATTGGCAAGCTGCAAACCTAAACTTTCCTTCCTCAGAGAGAGAACCTTGTTTTCCTATTTCTATTAAGAACACCACCAACATTCTAGTTGATCTAGATTTGAAATCTTAGTCTTGTTACAAATGGGGAAAATCAATCTCAGGGAAGACAATAGACTTTGTCTAGATCATGCAGCAGGTAAGTGTTAAAGATTGGTCTAGAACTTGGAATCTATGACTTCTCAAATGTGTTCTAAATCAAAATTTAACTTTAGGCATTGATCCTTTCTGTGGTTGACAAGGCTAAGGAAAAGGAAAGTATGGGTTGAGTTTTACTGAGAAAGTTTTCCTTTTAGATTCATAGATTGGAAAAGGATTCTGGAAGGGGACCAGAGATTTCTATGGCACATCCCCTCATTGTATGGATGACAAAATTGGAAATGAAAAAATCTAATTTGTCCGTGGTCACTCCAAAATGTATGAGCAGAGCTGAGATCTGCACCCAAATGTTCCAACTCCTACTTCAGTGTCTTTTGTCTTCCAGGCCCTCTCCCCAAACCTAACCTCTCAATTCAGAAAGATTTTATCCGGGTCTCAAGGGGCAATGTGACCTTCAGATGCAACATATCAGATGATGATTTGCCACCCCAGAAATGGACATATCTTCTATTCAAGGATGGAAATTCCAAGCCCTTATATGAAAAGACTACAGAAGCAAGCTGGGTTGAGTTCAGCTTACTGTTTGACCCAACCCAAGATTTTGGGAACTACAGCTGCAAGTATTTTGCCTCTCAGAACCCACAAATGGAGTCGGAAGCCAGTGCGGTCCTGGAGATTTCTGAGAAAGGTAAGAATGGGGATCTGGTTCTATTGTTGTAGTTGCTTTTATTTTATATAATGTATTTCTTTATTTAGAACAATGAAAAAAGTGAAAATAGAAGGAAATGCAGAAGAAAAATATTGTCATATGCATATAATATAAAAGGATGTGTAAAATAAATTTCCATTCCAAGAAAGTATACATGATACTAGAACACATTGTATTAAGCACTGTCCATCTTTTCTTTGCTTCCTTGCAGGCTTTCTTTCATTGTCTGCTGTGTACTTCTTATTTTACTCTTTTTCCCTTTTCTTCCTCCCACCTTCCTCAAGTAGATTGCAGTAAGTATGGAGATATTTAAGTATGCACAGAGAGACACAGACACATATGTCTGTGTATATATACAAGAACACAGGTATTCATAAACCCACATGTACATAAATGTATATACATCCACATCCACATCCACATACATAGATATCTATAATTATTCTCAAATATACAATGTACACTCATAAACCTCTCTGTAAGGTTGTGCCATGCTTGTTGGTCCTCTGTCTCTCTGAGTGTGGATAGCATCATCCTTCATGGGTCCAAGTCTTTCCATAGGTTTCTAAATTAGACTAATCATTTTTCTATACCACAGCACTATTCCAATGTTACAATGCCTAGATCTGGTTCCATTGTGCAGGACAGAGGACTGAGAGGTTGTCTTGAAAGTTGAGAAGAGCTTTTTGGACAGGGACAGCTCTGGCTCTCAGAGAGGAAAAAGTTTCTCTTATTAATGTCATGGATCTCTTTGTCAGGTTAATGAAACTATGGATCCTTTCTCAGAATAATGTTTTGAAATCCATAAAATATAATACAAAAAATTAAAAAGGAAACCAAATATATTGTGATAAAATTATCACAATATTAATTCCCCCTCCCCAAGTTCAAAGACCCTAAAGCTAAGGAACTCTTGTACTAGGGCCTCCTCAGCAGGGCCATGAAGTTGTGGTGAGAAGGCCTTGGCATATGGGCTGGTCCATAAGCATTCATTTAGTGCTTACCACGTTCTGGACACTAGGTGGCACAGTGAAAACCCTTCTTACTTATTTTTTTTTCTTTGTTTTTGGTATTTTTCATAGCAGGGTAGAGTGAATGATACCTTTTCTCTGGTACCTTCAGGTTTACAAATTGCATTAGAAATGATTTCCTTTGATTCTCATGACAACTCTGAGAGACAGATGGTATTATTCTTCCTATTTTACAGAAGAGGAAACTGAGACTATAATTTAAGAGACTTGCCCTGAGTCTCATAGTTAGTAAATGTTTGGGAAGCATTTGAACTCAACTCCCTAATTCCAAATGCAACACTCTATCCACAGATCCTCATCCCATTGCAGCTACTGAGAGAGTTGATGATAGGGTATTGTAGTTTAGGAAAGATAGAATAGGGCTGCAAAAGCAGACCGAGTATGTATTTGCATAAAGTTATGATTGAGCTTATGGGAACCAATGGCTTTACTTCTGGACATGTTGAACAGAATTGTTTTAGATTTATGTCTTAATCAGAGTAATTAAGTATTTCAGAATTAATTATCATTACAATACCAATTAAAGACCTTGGCTTAAGAACAAGGTGAACTGCAGCAAATGGGGTCTCCAGTTGTTCTGATCTATATCTTGCTACTAGAAGACTCTGGAGAAGAAAGTGACTATGGTGAATTTATGCAGCTCTCCTTTACTTAAATCCAAGTCACTTGCATGTCACATGGTGTCACCTTCCTGATATCATGATCGTCTTTCAGAAGGAAGGACAAGCAATAACTACAACAACAACATTATGGTTACTGCATAGAAGGATCTTTTGCTTCTACTCACTTCACTTTGCATTATGGTCTTCCCTGGTTTTTACTGATCTGGGGCAGGATGGCTAGCTAGGTAATGTAAGTCATTTGTAACTCCTAAGTCATTTAATAGTTAACAAAAAAGATACTTATCTGGCCAAAATAGGAGAGTATCCAACAAATGATGTGGTTGGGAAAGTGATACCTTGTTCAAAATAAACACGTGATAAATTTACTATGGCCATTCTCTTTGACAAAAGATAGATTTATTTAAGATATTAAGTTACAGAAAATAAACAACAGGAATGGTAAATATGAAATAAAGTTGGGAAAGTAAGGAAAAAGACAAGTCCCTTGGGGAACCCATGATTAACCAGGAGAAAGGAAATACTCTATGAGATAGGAGAAAGCCATTGATTGCAGGTGAGACTAACCAGAGTTGGCTAGATTAAGGAGAAAGGTGCCATTATAGGGAAAGCACTATGAAGGGAAGAAAGATAGTACTTCACAATAGGCTTTGTCCTGAAGAGAACTTTTCAAAGTTCTTTATCATAAGCAGATCTTTTATAGGGGTAACAGTCTTAGGGGTTTCTCAGGGAGACCTGAGAAATAAAGGCTATAACTCAAGAAAGAGGGGTCAGGAGCCAGATGGAATGCACCTATCAGCCCAGTTCCCAGACCATATCTAACTATATACTAATCAATATTTCAATAGATTGTTTGAAGGTACCCAGAGGTTGGGGGATGGATGAAGAGGGTTGATAAAGAGTTCCTCCCTAGATGATCTAAGAATTATCTGATTATTGTTTATTCATGAGAGGGGAAGAAAGTAAGTCATATTACAAGCATAAGCAGTGTCAACCCCTTGAGTAGAGTAGGTTCAGGTAAGTGAAGCTGCCATGAAGATTTACCAACTATCCAACTTCCCAGCTCCCAAAATTCTTGTGGCTGCTTTGAACTCAAGTTTTGAGGAAATGGCATCCACTGACTAAGTCCTAAGTATCCTGAACCAAGACATGTCTTTCTATACCTTTTAAGGAAAAGCTAGTCTAATCTGCATAGGAAAAGAGTTAGAATCCTACTCTTGCTGCTCTTGGGAAAAAATTGAAGAGGAGTGGCTATGGGAGTGGATCTGTTGGAGAATACTAAGATTTGTAAAGGAGGGAAAGTAGGATGATATAAGATTACAATTCAGAATTCATGAATTCATGGAAATGGAAACTGAATCCTTGTGAGTGGTGCCAAGGTCAAGGCTATGGCCATTTCTGTGTATTCATGAGGAAGAGAGCTGGGATAAGTTATGAAAATTGAGCAGATTGAGAAACTGGGAAGTTGGGCTATTTGAAGGGAAATCTATGTATATGTTGGAACCCCTCAGGGTGCTGGAGGGAGTGGAGGTGGAAAGAAAATATTTGAGCTAGGAATTAAACTAAAAGCAGCTATGTGGCATCATGGGGCTTAGAGCTCTGGGCCTGGAGTCAGGAAAACTCAACTTTATGAGTTCAAATCTAGCCTCAGACACTTTCTAGCTGTGTGACTCTGGACAAGTCACAGTTTGCCTCAGTTTCCTCATATGTAAAATGAGCTGGAGGAAGGAATGACAAATTAGTAGCTTTGCCAAGAAAATCTGAAATGGGAAAATGAAAAGTCAGACACTACTGAACAGCAATAAGACGGCACAAAGGATAAGGCTATGAGAGCTGGGGCATGGACTCACACCTCCTCAGGTTTCCCATACCTGTTGGTTGTAATTGATTGGCAGTTATTGCCTAAGAAGAGGATTGCTGAGGAAGAAGATAATCATAATTTACAATGATTTCTCTCCTCAATTATGTCTTTGGGGATTGAACTGGAAGTAGATCTTGTGGTTTTCTATTCCCAAGGCTGCTGAGTTCATACCTCTTTGCAGCCTCCCTGGAGAGATGTTGGTTAAGTTGGTGGTGGTTGTGGTTGGACTTCATTGACATATTCTTTCTCATATTTCCTCCACAGAGCATCTTCCAGCTTCAGCCCAGCCAGTTCTTGAGTGTGGTAGAGAACACCTCCCCTGCTCTAAATTTGGTAATAATTTTCAATTGTCTGTGTGTAAATGGGAGAGATGGCTGAGATGGAGGTAGAGGAAGACTTAGGAGAAAGGGCAATGCCCCATGATCAAGGGAACTAGAGACAGAAGGAGGATTTCTTATTCTTAGAGAGGGTACACATGAGGAAGGAAAGCCCTTGACATTACAAAGACATTGAAGTTATGGACAAAAGTTATGGGCAAAATCCCTTCTCTGATAGTCAGTATTTTACTCCTTTGGGCTTACAAGAAAGATCCACACCTTTCAAAAATGTTTTTGCTTGGTTTAACTTTGAAATATACCCCTCAACCCCCCAACCCCCCAACCTCCCAGTCTGGTCACACAGATCCATGTCCAATGTCACCCTACTATGTCAGGGATTATTTTGGGGCATGAGATTTGCTCTGTATAAGGAAGTACAAGAGAAATCATTGGGGACCCACAATTAGACCCAGGATGGGGTTAATTTTTTCTTGACTTATGAGACCATCCCCATAGTGGGAGCCACAGTTGTTGCCATTCCTCAGATGCTGTGAGTTTAGTGATGGTAGAGTAATACCTTACCACCCCAGAGCTTTTAGTGAAATATGAGAGTGGTATTTCTGAGGAAAGGTCAACTCTGGAGGTAGATATTCTCCAACTTCCCTAATAGAACAGAATTAACGTCAAGAACTTGACTCTAACATTGAGAATGAGGAGAATTGCAGACAATATAACTTTTATTCTTTTTCCTATTCCAAAGTCAAAGGGCACCATAGTGGGTTCTTGGAAATGCATATTTATGAGATATCTTATCCATTACTTATGACCCATTCTGGTTTTTTTTTTCCTATTCTCTTTTCCAGATGAACTGGATGAATATGTCACAATAAGGTAAGACAAGGGAGGAATTAAGGCTCCCATAGAAGGAAGCCATGCCTCCAAAGCTCTCTGGGTTCAAGCCTATGGGTATTTAATGGGTAATTAATGGATGTATGGAAACATGGTTAAAGGTGATAACTCCTTCAGGACAATGGATACTCAAAATTGATTTTTTTTTCCTTGCCTCAGTGTCAAAAACCACTCTCATCATCATCTGCTGAATCATTATTCTCTTCCTCTTTTTATTGGCCTTCTTCTGTCATCAACACTCCTATACTGGTGAGTTTGGGAAGCAAGCGTGAAAGCATGAGAAAATAAACAGTGGGATGAAGCCTGGGGTCCTGTTGCTGTTCCTGTTATCATTCCCACTGGGGACTCCAAAAGGAGAAGCTATTGGGAGGATGAGAAACTTGGTTCACCTCCAACTCTTGAGTTATTTCCACTCCTCCTCTTACATGATCCTAGATTCTATCCATTAGGAGGCAGCCATTGTAAGGAAAGAGTAATGGGTGTGGCTCTCAAATTGACTTCTCACTTTGGTACTTTGCTTATCTGATAGCATTCATGGCTGATGTCATCTTCCTTCATGTGTTTGGCTCCCCTCAAGCATGTAGTACTAAAAAAGGAAACCACGAATAAATGTTCTAGAATGAAACGAAGGAGGGATATATGGTACCTGATTGGAGACCTCAATTACTGACAGAGCCTATTCTCCATGGCAGATATAGACATGGCCAAGAAGGGACTGACCCATCAGTAAGCAACAGCCATTCCTTCTGCCTCCTGGGAAATAATTCAGAAATAACTCATTGGTCCTAACATTTCTCTGGTATCATCTGCTGATTAGTTGTAGATCCCGTACTCCTTCTTGCTCTTAGTGCTAAGTGATATTCACAGATCCTTCTTCCCATTTGTATTCTCTCTGCAGAATTCAGCGACTGAGGACCAACAAGGAGTGACATACAGCCAGCTGAATATAGAGATCCTGAGTAAGGGGAAGTCAGTCCCCTCTATGACACCTCAAGAGACTGTAACATATAGATAACACTGTAGCTTGGCAGTAAGGGGCAACCAGAGACATATGAGTCATTTGGAAAATAAACATGAAATTCAAACAGAGGACTGGGGATTCAAAGTGTAATATGGGCATATGATTCCAGAGTGAGTGGCACACAAGCTTGAATCATGTGAAGCACTTGAGGGAGAAGGCACCTGGCTCGTGGTATACCATGGGCAAATACATAATGTTCAATAACTCCTAACCTTGATTTAGCAACTATATCAAACAAAAAACCTTTTAAAAGCATTTAGTCTTAGAGTTATAAAACCACAATATATCTTTCAACATCTAGTGGCAAATTTTGATAGATGCCTAAGATAGGACATCATTTGCTGCAAACACTTTTTTTTGTTCTTCTCTTTCTATGGGTATATCAAATTATGGAATTGTTTTGTTTTCAAAAATAATTGAAAAGGAGGAAAATTGCAAGAAATGTCTGGAATATAGGTCAACATGCTCATATTTTTCTTAATATTGAATCAATCCTGCATTCCTGGTATAAATCCTGTCTGGTCATAGTGTACAATCTTTGGGATATATTACTATAATCTCCTAGATAGCATTTCATTTTAAATTTTTGCATCAATATTCATTAGAGAAATTTATCTATAATTTTCTTTCTCTGCTTTTGCTCTTCCTGTTTATGTATTAGCACCATATCTGTCTTGCAAAAGAAATTTGATAGAACTCTCTCTTTGCCTGCTTTTCCAAATAGTTGATATGATATTAGAATTAATTGTTCTTGCTTGATAGAATTCACTTCATCTATCTGGCTCTGAGAATTTTTTTCTTAGGGAGTTAATTAATGGTTTGTTCAATTTATTTTTCTAAGATGGGATCTTTTAGGTATTCTATTTCCTTTTCTGTTCATTTATGCAATTACGTGTTTGTAAATATTCAACCATTTCAATTCATTTAGATTGTCAGATTTATTGGTATATTAAATAAAATTCTTGACCTAACAAACAAAATAGCACCTAAGAATTGCTTTCATTGATGGTAAATCCACCCCTTTCATTTTTGATAATAATTCAGTTTTCTTCTTTCCCTTTTAAAATCTAATTAACCAATATTTTATCTATTCTATTGTTTTGTTTTTATAAAACTGGTTTCTACTTTTATTTATTAGCTTGCTTTTTTTTTTGCTTTCACTTTTATTAATCTCTCTTTTGATTTTTAGGACTTCCAATTTTGTTGGAGTCTAGCTCCAGTGAATAGTGAGAGTGTGGCTATGATGAACATGCATGAACCAGGTGGAAAAATCTGTGGAGCAGTCCATTTATTAATTTGAGAGCCAGAGTTTATATATTCTTTAAGCTAGTGCTACATTAATACCAGGATTAAGCTAGTATTGCATTAACACCAGAATCAAGCTAAATGTTACTTTAATACCAGGTGTCTACAGATGGCATTGTGTACATTCTAGGGTTAATGTATATACTATACTTTGACATTTGAGTTTGACATTAATTTTAAGCAGTAACTAGGAGTAACAATAACAGTGGTATATAGCTGTAACAAGTGGTAACAAAGTATCTATCACAACAGACTCATAAATAATATAGTATAACATAGTCCTAGTAAATAGTATAGTCCCATCGTAATCCCTCAATACATTGTAACAGGTGATAATTTGTAACACTGAATAATTTGGAGTCCATTCACCAACCAGTTTCAGTTTCTCCCCAAAACAATGGGGTCCAAGGTCCTCTAAGGGCAAGGTCGATGGTCTCATCTTCTTAAAGTAATTCTTGCTGAGAATGGGCATAGAGCTGAATCACCTACAGATTCCCATTATTTTTTGGAGGGGTGATAAATTGACATTGATTGAAGTACCCATTGGTTGATTCAGTTCCTTGAAGCTGGTCAATGTAGCTGTAACTGACTAAAATCTAGAATGAAAAACAAATCTAAAATAGAGATTAGAATAATCTGAAAAAGAAAGACAAGTCCACAAGGACTGCTATAAAATGTACAGAGGACAATATAGATTGGCCCTCAACTTTTCACATAAAGACATATATTTGTGTCATAGGATAAACAGTGCATGCAAATGTTGAAGGTGTTTCAGATTTAGTTTTAATAAACAATAAAATAACAGATCTCACAGACAATCATGTTAATTGATCTTATATTATTTTAAAAACCTTTAGGAACTTTATTTCATATAGATATAAACATTTAGTAAGAGATAACTCCGCCAAATACTCATTCACCTAATTATTTAGGATATAATGACTACTTATTTGTGATTGAAAGCAGCAAGATATTATATAATGGAATTGTGCTCATGACTTCTATTGACCATTTGCTCTGATTATAGAAATTGGCTAAAGGAGGAAAATACAGGGGTATGATTATAATACTATCAAAACTGCTTCTTCAGGCCTCATTCTGGGAGCATACATATGACAGGATAAAGCATCCTCAGCTCAATTTATATCCGATTATAACAGTTCCACCTTATAGCCAGACTCAGGAATAATCGGGTGGATTCTTATTCAAGGAGACACAACTGGGAAACTGAGTCAGAAGAATTCCACCTTGAGCGGAGGCCAAGTTGTCTCTTGACTCTTCTCCAGATACAGACTTCTACCTGTAATAATTCAGGATCACATTTCTTTGAGTAGCTTATGATATTTCTCTCAAACAATGAGTTATTAACTTCATGATCAGGAAATCAAATGTGAAACTCAAAAGAATATCAATTTTCCTTCACAGGCTAATTGTACACTATTTCAAAGTCCGACTCTTTATACAGCAAATTAACTGTTTGGACATGTATACATATATTGTATTTAACTTATACTTTAACATATTTAACATGTATTAGTCAACTTGCCATTTGGGGGAAGGGGTGGAGAGAAGGAAGGAAAAAGTTGGAACAAAATGATTTGCAACTGTCAATGCTGAAAAATTACCTATGCATATATCTTGTAAATAAAAAGTTATAATAAAAAAAGAAAAAAAATATCTCTAATAGCAATCTTCATCTCTAATAGCAAATTCTACTAATCATATCTTTGGGCTAGATAAATTATTTTTAAAAAGTTTACCAGGACTTACATAGGAGATTTTTTTTTAAATCTTTTATATGTTTAAACTCATCCTGGTGCAAACTATTAATCACTAAACAAACTTATAGATTCCTAGTGAACACATTCCTTGTTTAGGAATTATACTTCCTAAACAGGCTCATTTGTAAGGGCATGATGATCTTGTTTACCCTGATGGTTTCAAGAAAACTGGCAAGCTTACAAATTAAGGGGAGTTGACAGAGACCCCAGAGAAGGGGCTGAGCTTGCTGTTGCCCACCCCAACTATTCTTAGTGTTTTCATGGGCTATGCTGTTTTATATTTCCTCCCACTCTGTGAAGAGGGGAAAAGATGCTGTATTCCATCCTACTTGAAGGTGAACTGATAAGGCTTTCACCTCTTCTCTTCTTCTACACACAGTGATTATTAATTTTAGGTTTAACATGATGAAAATAACTCCAAATAACTTAGTTAATAATTTTAGAATTTTCCTAATAGCCTAATAGTTTTAGCTATAATTTCCTCTTAATTTTCTAGCAAAGGTGAAAATACCTAATTCTTCAAATTGCATTTACAATAACATTATAAAATGAGATTATCAAGGCTAAATAAGTTTTTCACCTTTTAGTCGTTACATTTATTGTCTCCAAGCTGTTGAGCTTTGGAAGTTCTCAGGGAGGATTCCCGTTCCCTTAAATTGGTTTTTTCACCTTTTGTTTCAGAGGGAAAAAAAGACAATTCTTAAAATTGAGATAGAACAGATTTTAAAATCAACATAACCTTAGTTCATGAGATTCTTTAAATTCTGATTAAATGTTCCAGACAAACTAAATTGCTATTTGGTTATTTTTCAATTCATACAAATCATGTCTCTTTTGTGAGCCAGGAAAGGGCTAAAGTTCCTGTTTTTACTGACAGAGCTCTCAGAAGTCTGACTCGAGATAACTCAAAAGCAAGTTGTTTGTTGCTAGAGTTTTTCAAGTAGCAGCCAACTGATTTCCTATTTCCTTAAGTTCTCAAACTCTTAAATCTTCTATTAACACAGGCAATGCAAATAGATTATAATTTACATATCCTATAGTGAGCTTTGATTAAAGCACCTTTAAAACTTCTTTTACTATCATTCTTAAATAACAAATTTCATTGAACTATGTATATTTTCTTTTTTTCCTTCTCACCCCTTCATCCATGTATCCCTACTGTAGTCAGGGAAGGAGGGAAAGGAGAAGAAAGAAAAAGATTCTTTTTCCTCCCCTTCTGGGGAGATTTTAATTTAGTTGAATTTGTTTAATTTAGTTTACACACACATACACAAATCATTTACCTCAACATTGCCACTGTATGTAAGTCACATCTCAAAACCATATAAAGTTATCAAATATAAAGCAAATTATTTAATTTATCCAATAATACACTCAGTGACATGCTTAATGTTAACTTCATATAGCATTTGTTTTATGCTAAGCACTTTTGCAGTCATGTGATCTTCACAACAACAATCATAATTATTTCTCTTTACAAATCAGAAAACGGGGCAGACATAAAATAATTTGCCAAAAATTACATAGCTAATACATTTCTGCAACTGAAACAAAGAATGGCAAGCTTACCTAATACAAAGGCTGAGTGGCTTTCTTACCTTACACTGCAATTCTGGGTGCTACCACGGGCACTCAAATTCTTTACAGGCAGTTGTTGGACAGAACCTGCTGAAGGCTGGAGTGACTAATGTCAGGATCTCCCTTTGTTAGTAGTTTCAAGTGCCAAGGAAATCCTGACCATGGAGTCCCTACTTTCTCTCCACTCTTCCAAGCTGGGTTTGGGTGGTATTTGAGCAAGGTTGTATGGGGGCTCCAGGGCTGCTGCTGCTTCCCCATTTCTACAGGTGAGACAAAATTTGAGTTTCCATACATTTTTTTTAATTAAAGCATTTTATGTACAAAATATATGCATGGGTAATTTTTCAAAACTGACCCTTGCAAAACTTTCTGCTCCAAATTTTTTCCTCCTTCCCCCCCCATCCTCTCCCCTAGATGGCAGATAGTCCAATACATGTTAAATAGGTTAAAATATATGTTAAAACCTGCCATCTGGAGGAGGGAGTGGGGGGAAGGAGGGGATAAATTGGAACAAAAGGGTTGGCAATTGTCAATGCTATAAAATTGCCCATGCATATAACTTGTAAATAAAAAGCTATAATAAAAAAAAACAAAAAAAAAATATGTTATACTATTATCTTGCTGCACAAGAAAAAAAAATTGAATCTAGAAGGAAAAAACCTGAGAAGGGAAACAAAATGCAAGCAAATATCAACAAAAAGTGTGAAAATGCTATGTTGTAGTCCACACTCAGTTCCCACAGGCCTCTCTCTGGGTGTATATGGATTTCTTCATCACTGAACAATTGGAACTGGTTTGAATCATCTCATTGTTGAAGGGAGCCACGGCCCTCAGAATTGATCATTGTATAGTCTTGTTGTTTCTATGTATAATGATCTTCTGGTTCTGCTCATTTCACTTAACATCAGTTCATGTAAGTCTCTCCAGGTCTTTCTAAAATCATCCTGCTGATTGTTTCTTACAGAACAATAATATTCCACAACATTCATATACCACAATTTATTCAGCCATTCTCCAGTTGATGGGCATCCATTCAGTTTCCATTTTCTTGCCACTACAAAAAGGCCTGCCACAAACATTTTTGCATATATGGGCCCCTTTCCCTCTTTTAAGAACTCTTTGGGATATAAGCCCATTGGAAACACTTTTGGGTCTAAGGTTTGCACAATGTGATAACTTTTTGAGCACACTTCCAAATTGCTCTCCAGAATGGTTCAATTAGTTCACAGTTCCACCAACAATGTATGTGTCCCAGTTTTCCCACATCCCCTCCAACATTCATCATAATCATTTCCTGTCATCTTAGCCAATCTGAGAAGTGTGTAGTTGTATCTCAGAGTTTTCTTAATTTGTATTTCTCTGATCAATAGTGATTTGGAGCATCTTTTCATATGACTAGAAATAGTTCCAATTTCTTAATCTGAAAATTGTCTGTTCATATCCTTTGACCATTTATCAACTGGAGAATGGTTTGAATTCTTTTAAATTTGAGTTAATTCTCTATGTATTTTAGAAATGAGGGCTTTATCAGAATCTTTGAATGTAAAAATATTTTCCCCATTTATTGCTTCCCTTTTAATCTTGTCTGCATTAGTTTTGTTTGTACAAAAAATTTTAGCTTATATAATCAAAATTATCTATTTTGTGATCAATAATGATCTATAATCATTAATGATGCTATACCACTTGGTGCATATATGTTTAGTATTGATATTGCTTCGTTATTTATGATACCTTTAGTAAGATATAGTTTCCTTCCTTATCTCTTTTAATTAGATCTATCTTTGTTTTTACTTGATCTGAGATCAGAATTGCTACCTCTGCTTTTTTTCTCCACCTGAAGCATAATATATTCAGCTCTAGCTCTTTATCTTCACTCTCTATGCTTTAAATGTATTTCTTATAAACAACATATTATGGAATTCTGGCTTTTAATCCAGTGTACTATCCACTTCTGTTTTATGGGGGAGTTTATCCTGTTCACATCCACAGTTAAAATAACTAATTCTGTATTTCCTAGGTTATGTTTTTCTCTTTCCTATCCTCCTTTCCTCTTCCCCAGTATTTTGCTTTGATGACCACCTCCCTCAAACAGTTTTCCCCCTTTAGATCTCCTTCTCCTTTTTATACCTTTCCTCCAGTTCTTCTGTTTTCCCTTCTATTATTCTTTCCCTTTCTTTTCCCTCTTTCCCTCCTTCCATTTGAGTTGAAACAAGTTTCTTTATGATACCAAATTGTTATGGGCCAGAACTTGAAACAAGGTACTAAGTGGAATTTGTGAGACAATGGTTAAATCTAGTTTAGCATTGATTTAATCCTACAATAAAAAAAAGTTTTCTAGTGAAATAGTGATTGATTTATACTCAGTTTGGAGCATATAAACTAGAAACTCTCAGGGACAGAAAAGACAAGCACACTAGAAAATCTTGGAGGCTGAGACAGATTCATTCCATTGTCCACTTTTGTGGTGGCTGGAGGCTGAAGCACAAACCTTTTGATTTGGGGAGATTCAGAGGACAGCGTAGGCAGGCGGGAGCTCAAGCTCTCAGAACCAAGGGGAGAGATAGGCTTCTAAGAAAGCTAACTGGGCCCCAGGAAAGGAGACAAGACTTTGAAAGAGACAGTACAGGATTTGGACTTTAACACCTGACTGTACTTGTGTTGATTACTGAACTGAAATGAAGGCTGCTCCCAAAAATCCCAAGAAAACCTCAACAGAGAACATTACAATTTAGAGAGAACATTACAATTTGGCGTCCGAATGTGGGGCTGACACAATTCTGATTTCAGTGGAAAAGTCTCTGCAACCCAGAAATTAGGGTGAGCCCAAAAATAGACAAAGAATTTTTGCTTTTTCTTGATCTGAGATAAGGACAGCTACCCCTGCTTTTTTGACTTCACTTGAAACATAATAGATTCTGCTCCAGCCTTTTACCTTTACTCTGTATGTATTTCTCTGCTTTAAATGTGTTTCCTGTAAACAACATATTGTAGGGTTCTGACTTTTGATTCAGTCTGCTATCTGCCTCCTCTTTATGGGAGAGTTCATCCCATTCACATTTACAGTTAAAATGACTAATTCTGTATTTCCTGCCATCTTATTATCCCTGGATTATGCTTTTCTTTTTTTTGCCCCTCCTCTTACCCCCTTTCCCAGTATTAAACTTATGGGCTAACTAATGTCAAAATTCTCAAAGTTCTCATCATTAATGCAATTGGCAAATATTTAGAAAGGAAAGCATGATGGTATACTGAGGAGGTAGAAGATCCCTTGAGGTTTTTTTTTTGTTTGTTTGTTTGTTTGTTTTTTGCTGAGGCAACTGGGGCTAAGTGACTTGCCCTGGGTCACATAGCTAGGAAATATCAAGTGTTTGAGGCCACATTTGAACTCAGATCTTCCTGACTTTAGGGCTGGTACTCTATTCACTACACCAACTAGCTGCCCCAGATCCCTTGAGTAGGATTGAAGTTGGCTGAATCCCTGGGAAAATTTGGTGCCACCAAGTTGCTTAAAGCAGCCAGCATGGCTCTTTCACTTAGCATCAAGTAGCCCAACTTGTCAGGGATACACTCCAGCCCCTGGGTCAATGCAGATGTCATTTCAAGCTGTAGGTGCAGAGAAAGCTTGCAAAAAAGTCATGCTTCTAATTCTTGATCTTGCTTCCCTGCTGAGTTCCTCCCCAAACTCCCTATTGCCTACCAGTGGCCAATGTAGCAAATATCTCTGCTTTTCTCTGACCTGTTTATAACATCAGCTTCTCAGAGGATTTCTGGGGAGCCCCACCTACCACTGGCTTCTTTGTCAGGTGACATAAATTTTTTTTTTGAATTACAGATTAAAGCAGCAATTCTCACGCCTCATAAGAGTAATGTAAGAAGAGGGAATAAAGGAATCATTCAGTGAAAAAGGACCAGAGTAGAAGGAAGAATGTCACCTGGAAGGACTAGAGAGGGAGGGCCAGCTTGATTGGCTCTCAGAGTGCAGGCAGTGGAACAATCAGTGTCCAAGGAGAGTAGAAAGATTCCCTCATCGTCATATTGTTAAGGGCTTTAAAAGCTTAACAGAGGACTTCATATTTGGTTTTCAAAGACAAAAGAAAGACACTAGAGTTGATTAAGTCAGGGAGTCACAGCCAACTTTGGGGGCCTGCAATCATTTGGTGGCGAACTCCACATCACAGATCACATCATTGGCAGCTGATGATTCATTGGGTCAAATGTTCAGATTATTTTTAAAAGGGAGAGGGAAATTAGATGTACAAATAAGGGGAGCTTGACTTCAGCTCCTGGCCAGATTCAGTAATATCCTCTCACAGATCGTTAGTAAGCATCCAGATAGTGGGAGACTGAAAGACTTTGTTTCGGGTGAGAAAAAGCTCTACAATGCCAGAGTTTTTTGCTGATCCCTTGAAAGGAGAGGACATTCTTGCCTTTCTTCATCTACCTTTGATTTTTGCTCCCTTGCATTTGCATGCAAATAAGACTAGGTTTGGAGAGTGAATTGGGCTTCATTCTCTAAATTGCCCAGTCTGGCAAGTTGTTATTTGGGAAGGGGGGAAGGTGGAGGAGGGGTGGAGATAAGAGCCCCTGGAGAATCATCAGGGTCACAAGTTCTCCCTAAGTGGGTTAACAGGAGTAATATAAATTTTCTTTTCTTAAACCAAAGTAAACTGGGATCTTGAATTTTAAATTATCACCAGATATAAGAAGTCAACAAACAGACCAATAAGCCAGACTTAAAACTTGTTTCCTATCTTTTCTGGGCTGTTCAAATAAAGGGTGGCTCATTGTTCCTGGGGAAAGAACTCCGAATAGAGCATCTGTCCTTGTCAGCTAAAGACTTTCCAGCCTCCACAATTTAGTGGATGTGAGTAAAGGGCAGTAGGGGGCCCTGATGGGCTGAACTTCTTCAGCAGAGAGCAGCTCAGCCTTAGTTAAGAGAATAAACCCCAATAGGAGGACTTGCAAGAGCTGAGTAATTTTCTACAAATGCAATATGTTTAGTCTGGGATGACCTGCTCTTTATGAACCCATGATTTGGACCAGTCCAGGGGCAGGATCAAGGAGCCTGCTAAGAGGAGGGTAAACTCCTGGAAATATTCTTATGTCATCATTAACCTTATTTCCTTTTTTCCCTCAGGCTCTACCCAGTCGGTTTATTTTGTGATCAGTCTCGTTCATATCAGCCTGGTTGGATTGGTCCTCCTTGTCATCAGGAAACTTTTGGCCAGTGATTGGAATGGCCTGAAGAGTTGAGGATGAGCCAGAAAATGTCTGCCTGGAGCAGTAAGGCTGGACAGACAGAGATCAAAGGATAATATGAACTTGAAACTAACCAGCAAGTGTTTAGGGGAAAAAGATCAGCCAACTCTGGGCAATATAAGAAGACTTGGACCCAAACCCAGCTAATGTCCAGAGCTGACCGTCAGAAACCTTCTGTCCCCTTCCATTGGCCCAGTACTACCTGCTTCCTGCTCTCCAGCCCTCCTTCTCTTCATGCTGCATCACCAGGTCCTCTACTCCCAGATTCCCTTTACATACATGTCATAAATATATAAATAATAAATAAAGAGAAAAGGTAAAATGTATTTCCCAAATAACAAAGCTTCCGAGAGTTATGAAATTCTTGAAGAGTAGCAACAATTCTCAGCTCTGACCTACCTTATATGCTACAAAGCATTTTTTAAAACCATTGCTAGATGGTTTAATGAGCAGAGATCTGTAACTCACAAAGACCTGAGTTCAAAACTTATTTCAGACATTTACTAGGTGTGGATCCTGGGTAATTTACTTAACACTTTCTCATAGCCTCAATTTCTCTATCTGTAAAATGCAAATAATAACAGGATCATCTTTATAGGGATGTTAGGAATAACAGATAAGATATATTTCTATATTTGAAAGTTATTTGTAAGCCAGATAGATATAGATGTAGATATATGCACATATACATACACATATGTTTCTATGTATACATACACAGATATATATGCATTTTATAAATGCTGATTATTAACATTATACAATAATCAACCAGGGTAGACTGAGCTCTTTTCAACAATGCAAGGATCCAAGATGACCCCAAAACATTCATGGTGGTAAATGCTAATGACAGCCAGAGAAAAA
Source organism: Antechinus flavipes (assembly GCF_016432865.1). Taxonomy (NCBI): domain Eukaryota; kingdom Metazoa; phylum Chordata; class Mammalia; order Dasyuromorphia; family Dasyuridae; genus Antechinus; species Antechinus flavipes. Next base: position 621,871,926 of record NC_067400.1, read on the forward strand.
ATTATGATGTCTTTATGCAGATCAGAGCAGACTATTTTCACTGTTTTTGGTGGTGGTGGGAGGTTGGGTTTTTCCTTTTTGTTCTATTTCATCTTTCACAACATGACTAAAATGCAAATATATTTAATGTGATTGTATATATATATATATATATAAAACAAGATTGCTTGTCATCTTGGGGGTAGAAGGAAAGGGAAAGAGAGATAATATTGTGAAATTCAAAATCTTTTAAAAATAAATGCAGAAAACTAGCTTTACATATAATTGGAAAAAGTAAAATAATAATTACAAAAATAAATAAATAAAATTTTGAGTTAAAAAAAATGCTGGCCATTAATAGTATTGTTATTACCTTGTCATGAAAGCAGTGGTTGTAATTATTTCCATTTGACAGAGGAGAAATCTGAAATTCACGGAGAGGTCATGACTTTCCCTGTTCCAAGAAAGCCTCTCTGATCCAAGGTCTCTTCCTTTTTTGATCCACAAATGTTCACTACAACCTCATGCCTAAAATCTGCTCCATTCCCAGTTGAATTTACAACTCCTTTTACTTATGGTAGAGTATCTTGGTTCTATTAGGATGGGAGTTCCTTCTACCCTGTATCAAAACACCCTTCCCCGACATCCCTCTTCCTCTACTTTTCTCTCCATAAACTCTCGTCTCTAAGTCTGATTCTCTTCAATATTTGAAGTAACTGTACAATAATTAAGATTCATTCACCCACTGAATTTATCCATTGCTAGGAATTAAGAGTTGCTTTATGGATGAAAGGAGTGGATTGCTCAGGATGCTTTTATTTCATCACTTTTTATAACAAAATAATATTCAGTCCCAGTATAAATCACAACTTGCTTGTCGATTCCCCATTTGATGGATATTCTCTCAATGTCCAATTCATTGCCAACACAAAAAGGGATGGAATAAGTACTTTTATACTCATAGGCCCTTTTCCTTTTTTTTTTTTTTTTTAATTTCTTGGATGCAGACATAGTAGTGATATCTCTGGGTGAACAGCTATGCACAGTATTATAGTCCATTTCAAATAGTTCTAAACTGTTTTCTAGTTCCACGGTGCCTCTTTTTGCCACCTCTGTGGCCACTGGAAGAGACTGTTTTCATTTGCTTATTCCATTGTGGGTAGGGTAAACATCCTCCCAACTCATCTAAGGCTTTGAGATACTTCCATTATCCTCAGTGTTGTTTAGCCCATCTGCTGAAATGATTTACTTTGGTATGCCCATTGGGCATGTTCCAAATCCTTTGAGCCACTAGTGAAGTTTGGGTGAATCAGGTGTCCTCCCAGGGAGGGAGGGCAGTCACCAAAACCCAGGAGACTGGTTCCTCTGGAGCAGCCCGGGACATCACACAAGGGCCCATTTCTAGGGTTTCTTACTGCGTAATCAGAAGAGCCTTCATATGAGAAGTCAGGCACTCAAGGAGGTCCTGTGTCTGAGGCTGAGATCCCATCTTGCTCGAGCCCTTGCTCTTCAGGCCCATCCTTTCAGCATTGAACAGGGGACAGGGGCATCTTTCCTTTGGATACTCTCCCTGATGGGGAATTGGCCCTCCAGTCTCAGGGATTTGGTCTCAGGGTCTTTGGGAGACTGGCCTCCTGCTGAGACTCCGGGCCTGTCAGAGGGAGAGCTCAGCAAGATGTCCTCCAGGTAACAATTCTCAGAGTGGAAAGAGTGTGACCAGACTCGTGGGAGGAGACAACGGGTCCCCTCCCACATCCTGAGCAGGACCTCTCTCGGGGCTCGCCGACTCCTGCTATGTGCTCACTGAGGTCTGGGAATCTCAGGTGCACCATGGACCCAGACCTCCTTTTTCGGCTTTGCTTTGGTGAGCCCCTGGGCAGGGCTGGGGGAGGAGGAGGGTGGGAGGAGAGCTTTTAGCACTGAAGGGTATGGAGAGAGACCCTCAGTGCTGAGGCAATGATCTTGGACTGAGCAGGTCCCAGAGCTCTCTGCCACCTGAATCTGCCTCTGTTGTTGTCATGGAGGACTTGGGGGAAAGACCTTTTAGGGGAAGCGGCTGGAGGGAGTTTGGAGTCATCGATAATCTGAGCTTCTCTTCCAGGGCTGTGCTGCATCTGTGTGATTGGGGTACAATTAGGTGAGTGTTTTCCTTTGGGACTATTTGTTGAGGACAATCAAGGAGGGAGAAGCTGGGGTGGGTCCACGCCATTGTTCTATTTCTGACTATCAGGGAGGGAGGGGGCCTCCTTTGATCTATTTGTCATTCCCAAGGGAATCAAGAAGGGACGAGAGGGACTGGAATCCCTCTCCTATTCCTCTCATAACCATCAGGAAGGGATAAGGAGAGGATGGTTTGGGATGAACCTGTGGAGTTATTGGGTTCTACAAATGATTATTTTGGGATTAAAAGCAACTCTTCTGAACCTGGACCTAGTTCTCTTTATACACCAAATTGCACAGGATCCCCTCTTGATGTAATGAACAACATGCTCTGGTGAGAAATTTCTTTGATTGCGTTATCGCATAATTCCCCAATGGCATAAACTAGATGGAACAACCACATTGGATTGAAGCATTTCAAGTCCTTGAATGGAAGCCCTGAGGAGGTTTTGGTCTTGACTGGAAGAACTGGGCGCCCTTCTGCAGCCAGGGGAAGCCCAGGAGACGTGTGCAGGAACATCCCAGCAACGGGTCAGAAGGAGGCTTTGCAGGGCTCGGAGAGTCCCCATGGCTGTTCCCCCGTAGCCATGGGGCTTGGTACACTTTCTGCCAATTCTCCTCATACAGCTCATCCTTTGAGAAATCGGGTTTCATCCTATTTTCACTTTTCTCCTTCCCAATTGAGTTTCTTCCCTATTTTATGGAATAATTCTTTAACATCACGTGGGAGGCGCCTGTATCTGAGCAGAGAACATCTCCTTAGCTAAATTACTTGGGGTTGGGCAGATGAAAGAGTCCCTCTTACACACTAGGGCCCTTCCTCCTTGCTCTGTGCAGCCCCTGCATAACCAGGAAGCCCAGGTCAGAGGCAGCCTCTCTGTGGAACATTTGTGGACAGTTCCAGGCAACGGGGACCCTGCCCGGGCCCCTCCGGGAGCCTCACACCTGTCCCCGGCTCTTGAATGGATGCCTGTGGGTGCGCTTCCCCCTCAGCCATTCTCAGTCATGGGGATGAAAGGATGGGGGGGTAGGGGGAGGATGGGAGGCGGAGGTTCACGGCCCTGCTCCTTTCCTGGTTCTGCTTCTCTGTGCTCTCAGGCCTGGCAGGGCCTCTCTGTGGTCTCAGTTTACTCCTGACTAACAAGATGAGGTCAGAGTATCTCATGCCTAAGGATCATGAGGCTGCCCCTGTGTAAAGGGCCTGAGGCCAGAGGCTGGGTTTGAGCTGAGAGGGGAGGCTTCCTTACCCACAGGGAAGCAGGGAAGGGAGGGCTCCCTCAGGCCCTGGGAGGAGGTGAGGAAGGCTCCTGAAAGGCCCCTGGACGTGGCTGCTCAACCTTCTCCCCAGTTGCACCTGAATGAGAAGTCCAGGCTGGCTGGGACCGAGCCGGTCTTATTGTGGAGAGGGCTGTGCATGTGTGTGTGCATGTGTGTGTGTGTGTGTGTGTACATGTGTGCATGTGTGTGCCGTGACCTGTGAGCCTGTGTGCACACCCGTGTGAGCCTAGCTCTGTGCTTTTCTACACGAGTCTCTGCGGGTCCGTTGGTTCCCAGGCCTGTGTGTTTGTGGGTGATTCTTTGTCTCCCCTTCTGCCTTTCTTCACATTCACCACTGCCCTTCGGAGCCCTCTGGGGCCCGACTATCTCTGTGACCTGGGCACGGACAGGCCCGAGGGGCTGGGTCAGGGGGCAAAGGGCAGCCCTCAGCCCCCCTGCCAGGTCTCATTTCTCCCTGGACGTTGAGGTTGGGGGGTGGTTGGGGGGATGGAGCTCGCCATCCAGATCCTTCTGGGCCCAGCCATCTCCTGGGGACTGAGGGTGGGGAGAAGGGCAGGGGTGGCTCCAGCTCTGGGGCCGCTGTCAGTCTCGTGCCGGTCCCTCCTCAGAGGCTGCTAGACCTTCTATTGCAGGCAGGTGCCCTGGAGGCTCTGAGGTCCCCAGGCCGCAGAGACTTTACCCCGGTTTCTCCCCAGTGTCTCTGCCGCTCTGTGAGGGACGGCCGCGGCTCCCCCCTTTCCTCTGATGGATGGTGCAGTCAGGACATCGGAGGCTGTAGCCCCAGGGCCCGGGGATGTGAGAAGGAAGCCTGGGAGCAGAGCTGAGCTGCCAGGGACAGTTGGGGCACCAGAGAAAGTGAGCTCATCCTGGGCTCTCCTGGCATTTTGAGGGGGCAGCAGGGCTCGGTCTCCATGCTCAGAGATGCTGAGTCAATGGCTAGGGAGGCTGCCTATGTGCCCATGGGAGGGAAGAGCAGGGCAGGGCTGAACCAAGGGGAGTCTACCTGAGGGGCTGGGGAAGATGCAGCAGAAGTCATCTGGGCACCTCTCAATTTCCTTGTCACCATTGCCCACTGGTGCTGAGCCCAGGATGTTTGTGCCTTCCAACATGGAAGCCAAGGAATACAGCAGCGAGAGTGCTGGACCAGGAGTCAGGAGACCATCAATTCATTTGTTGTTGGACACTTAGCAGCTGTGTGATTCTGGGCAAGGCGGTTAACCTTGGTCTCCCTCAATGTGCTTCTCTGGAAAATGGGGACAATCTGAGCCCTCAGCTCCCAGGCTGTGAGGATCCAATGGAATGATATCTGTCAAATGCCTCACACAGCACCTGGCCCCTAGTGGGGGTCAATACAATACAAACACTAGGAATTGTTATCATCAGTGACTATGACGATCATCAATTCTGGTCCAGGAGGTGGGAGCCTCAGTCTCTGCCCCAGTCACAGACTAGTCAAGCTCTGACTCTGGGCTTTCCTTTCCCCTCCCCCATATACTTCCTCTCTCTCCCAGCATCTCCTCCCAGACCGTCTCTCTATGTCCAGCCGGGTCCTGTGGTGAGACCAGGGCAGGAAGTGACCTTCAGGTGCCGGAGACCATCATCGTCACATAATCGGTTGGTGACATTTGTTCTGCTGAAGGCTGGGACACTGGAGCCCTTGCAAAAGAATCATGAAAACCTTTCTCGAACCAATTTCCCCCTGAAGTCTGTGAGTGCCCAGGACTCCGGGAGCTACAGCTGCATATACTATGAGACTTCCCGCCCATGGATCAGGTCGGGAGCCAGTGAGACCCTGGAGGTCTGGGTGACAGGTGAGAGAGCAGGGGCAGGACTGGGGGCCAGAGCAGGCCCCAGATTCTTGGGGGACAGTTTGGGACAGTGAGGAGCCCCTGTGAGTCCCATGTGGGAGAGTGGGGGAGCCAAGGGAGGTGGCCCCGTGTGAGGGGCCGCCCTGACCAGTGTGAAGTTGGATGGGGGCAGCAGCAAAGTTCACTCCCTGAGAATGAGCCAGGTGGGCATGTTCCCCCAGGGAATGTCTCCAGCCTTAGGCACTGAGGCACCTGCCCGGAAGGGAGGTCAGCCCCGGAGCCTTGCTGGCCGCCTGCCCAGCTCTCACCCCCAGCAGAGGACCCAGATACTGCCATGGAGGCCTTTCTAATTAAGCCCTGGGAACTCAGGATGAGAGATGGTGCACTGGCGGGAGTTTTCTCTCTGACACCCTGTTCAGGATTGGAAAAGGGGTGAACAATGTCATAAAAAATAAAGAAAATCTAGGTGTTTTTTTTAAAAAAGAGTTAGAGTTAAGTTCCCAGTGAGGCAGGAAAGGCAAAGAGAGGCTGGGAATAAAAGAAAGAGTGGCCAGGGAATCCCCCCGGAGGCTCCCTAACTCCTTGGAGACTGGGAGAGCTCTGGCCTCTGCTTTCCCCCGCAGACAGCCTTCCCAAGCCCTCGCTCTCAGCCCGGCCCAGTTCCAGGGTAACCCCAGGGGACAACGTGACCCTCCTGTGTCAGGGGCCATCCCGAGGTGTGGAGTTTGCTCTGTACAAGGATGGAGAGGCGACGCCTGTGAGCACCCGTGAGCCCACCCAGCAGGGGGCAGAGTTCCCCTTGATCCACGTGAACATCAACCAGACTGGAAAGTACAGGTGCTCTTATCTCCTCAGGAGAGAGAGGGGTGTCCTGGCCCTGCCCAGTGATCCTCTGGAACTCATCATACAAGGTGAGGGCTGGATGCCTGAAAGTCCATCTAAAGAATGATTGTAGTTCCCCCTTCTCCCTAAACCTTAATCTGCAGAACTGGGCAAATAGTCCCAGGAATCCTCTTGGTCCTCACTTGGAGACTCAGAAATAGAGGAAGGGAAGCCCCTGCCTTTCCCCGGAATTTCAGGGCCATTGGGATCATGCTTGAGATACAAGATATCTTCATGGGTAATTTTTCAGCATTGACAATTGCAAGTCCTTTTGTTCCAACTTTTCCCCTCCTTCCCCCCACCCCCTCTCCCAGATGGCTGGTTGACCAATGCATGTTAAATATGTTAAAATTTAAGTTAAATACAATATAAGCATACATGTCCAAACAGTTATTTTGCTGTACAAAAAGAATCAGACACTGAAATAGTGCACAATTAGCCTGTGAAGGAAATCAAAAATGCAGTGAACAAAAATAGAAGGATTGGGAATTCTATGTAATGGTTCATAGTCATCTCCCAGAGTTCTTTCGTTGGGTGTAGCTGGTTCAGTTCATTTCTGCTCCATTGGAACTGATTTGGTTCATCTCATTGTTGAAGAGGGCCACGTCCATCAGAATTGATCATATAGTATTGTTATTGAAGTATATAATGATCTCCTGGTCCTACTCATTTCAATTAGCATCAGTTCATGTAAATCTCTCCGGACCTTTCTGATAATTTCTTATAGAACAATAATATTCCATAACATTCAGATACCATAATTTATTCAGCCATTCTCCAATTGATGGGCATCCATTCATTTTCCAGTTTCTAGCCACTACAAACAGGGCTGCCACAAACATTTTGGCACATACAGGTCCTTTTCCCTTCTTTAGTATCTCTTTGGGGTATAAGCCCAGTAGAAACACTGTGGGATCAAAGGGTATGCACAGTTTGACAACTTTTTGAGCATAGTTCCACACTGCTCTCCAGAATGGCTAAATGTATTCACAATTCCAACAACAATGTCCCAGTTTTCCCACATCCCCTCCAATATTGCGCATTATCTTTCCCTGTCATTCTAGCCAATCTGACAGGTGTGTAGTGGTATCTCAGGGTTGTCTTAATTTGCATTTCTCTGATTAATAATGACTTGGAGCATCTTTTCATATGGCTAGAAATAGTTTCAATTTCTTCATCTTGAGAATTGTCTGTTCGTATCCTTTGACCATTTATCAACTGGAGAATTGCCATCTTTTTTCTATCCTACCATCATAGGATCTTGCTGTTCTAGCCCCATTTCTTTGCTCATATTGTCACTTTTCCAGGCCTTTGTCACTTCTCTCCTCAACTACTTCTTTTTCTTTCTTTCTTTTTGGCTGAGGCAATTGGGATTAAGTGACTTGCCCTGATTCACACCCAGGATTTGTGAAGTAACTGAGACCAGATTTGACTGTGCAGGATTAGAAAAGGGGTGAACAATGTCATAGAAAATAAAGAAAATCTAGCTGTTTTTTTAAGAGTTAGAATTAAGTTCCCATTGAGGCAGGAAAGGCAAAGAGAGGCTGGGTGAAAAAGAGAAAGTGGCCAGGGGATCCCCCCTAGGATTGCTAACTCCTTGGAGACTCAGAGAGCTCAGATTCACACACCCCCACTTTGTTTTCTCCCGCAGACAGCCTTCCCAAGCCCTCGCTCTCAGCCTGGCCCAGTTCCAAGGTAACCTCAGGGGACAACGTGACCCTCCTGTGTCAGGGGCCATCCCAAGGTGTGGAGTTTGCTCTGTACAAGGATGGAGAGGAGACGCCTGTGAGCACCCGTGAGCCCACCCAGCAGGGGGCAGAGTTCCCCTTGATCCATGTGAACATCAACCAGACTGGAAAGTACAGGTGCTCTTATCTCCTCTGGAGAGACAGCCGGGTCCTGGTCCTGCCCAGTGATCCCCTGGAGCTTATAATACAAGGTGAGGGCTGGATGCCTGAAAGTCCATCTAAAGATGATTGTCATTCCCCCTTCTCCCTAAACTCTTAACCTGCAGAACTAGGCAAATAGCCCCAGGAATCCCTTTGGCTCTCCCTTGGAGAGTTGGAGAAATAGAGTAAGGGAAGACCCGGCCTTTCCCCAGAATTTCAGGGCCATTGGGATCATGCTTGGGAGCTGGGCGGGGGGTTGGCTTTCAGAATTTTCACTCCTGTGATCTTACCTTTTCTCATTCCATGTTCTAGAGAAGCAGAATGGACGTCTTCTCACAAGAGGTAAGGGTCCATCAGATGAGGAAAGGGTTCAGTGACCCTCTTGGATTTGAGCTTCTGGGGGATCATTTGTGAGAGGACAACAGATCCTGATGACTAATGTTTTTACTTCTCTCCTCCTCCAGTTACAGAAACCAAAACCATCCTCATCACTGCCTTCAGCTGTGCCTTTATCCTCTTATTCCTTCTCTTCTTAACTTTTGGCAGTCATTGCTATGCTCAGACTGGTGAGTTAGGGGAGGAAAGGAGTGAAACTCAAAGGGAGTTGAGGGATTCAATAGCATGGGTACCACTTTTTTCAGTATCTTCAGCTGTGAAAGTGGAAGCCAACCTGAAATCATCTTTAAGATGCTTTCCAGCTCTAAATCACAGGCTGGTGACTGACCTAGGTCTCCCTCTTTCTCTCTCTTCAGTGATTTCACAAGGAGAGACCTCCAGAAGGTAGGGAGCTTCAGCTCATCTTCCCTTGCCTCCTTTGTCTAGTGTGATCTTAGATCTTCTGTGATTCTGTTGGGGAGAGAAGGATGAGTGATTCTCCCAGTATGAAAGAGCTTCTCAACCCCATTCTCTTTTCTCCTCATAGATTCCCAAGGTGCCTCAGTTGTACTTGGTTTGTCTGCTTCTCTTCTAAATCGGGAGTTCCCCAACATGAGACTGAGTGTAAGTGACTGAGGCAGTGGCGGGGCAGGGATCCTGGCTGTGTCCTTGGGAAGGCCTGATCTCAGGAGTCCCCAACTGACTGAACCTTCTCTCCGCTTCAGATGCCCAGGTTGCCAAATGCAAACTCAAGAAGACATCTGTGAGTTATTCTCATTCCCCTCTGCGAGGACCCTGTCTCTTCCTTGGTCTCAGACTCATCTCTCCCAGCTTCTCTCATATTCTAGCTCTTAATTTCATCTACTTCTCAGTAACTGATCTCAGTAACCACATCTTCCTTCAAAGGAAGTATCACAGTATCACTCAAGTGATACTGGTTGATCACTCTCCCTCCCCACCCCCTCACCCTGTTTTTCCTTTAGGTTCCTGAGGCTGAAGACCCTGAGGGGCTGACCTATATCCAGCTGAATCCAGAAGCCCTAAAGGAACAGCAGACAGCCCCTGGGAAGATATGTCCTGATCCAACAATGTATGCTACTCTTGCTCTGCAATGGTGAACAAGAACTTCTTGCTCTGTGTTCTTTCTTAGGATCTTTTGCTAGATAATTGTCCATATTCCCCTTACTCAATGTGGGTAACCTTTGGATTCTTTTTGAGTTTTCTCCTCTACACACTCCTGTTGATCTCTTTTTCTTCTCTGGGTTTTATCACCATAACCCAAGGGTCCAGGCCTTCTTTCCTGAACTCTAGGCCCACATCACCAGCTGCTGATTGAAAATTTCCAATTGGATGCCCTATAGGCATTTCTAACTCTACTGTTCTAAGCAGAACTTTTTTGTTTCTTCCCTCTACAAACATTTACAACTTTCTCCTTTTTCAAATTTCCTTCCTTCTACTGAAGGCACCAATATTCTTTTGGTCTCTCATGGCTACAAATTTGAACTTATTTTAAAATACTCTTTCTGCCCATCCACAGTCATTTGCCAACTGCTATTCCAGCCCCATTTCTTTGCTCATATTGTCACTTTTCCAGGCCTTTGTCACCTCTCTCCTCAACTACTTCGTTTTCTTTTCTTTTTCTTCCTTCCTTCCTTCCTTCCTTCCTTCCTTCCTTCCTTCCTTCCTTCCTTCCTTCCTTCCTTCCTTCCTTCCTTCCTTCCTTCCTTCCTTCCTTCCTTTCTTTTTGGCTGTGGCAATTGGGATTAAATGACTTGCCCTGAGTCACACACCCAGTACGTGTTAAGTAACTGAGACCAGATTTCAGCTCAGATCCTCTTGACTTTAAAGGTGGTGTTCTATCCACTACCCCAACTAGCTTCCTTTCCTCATCTATTTCTATACCATATTAATTGAGATTTCTGGATCTGTCCTCTTTCCTCTGCAATCCATCCTACAGAAAGCTGTGAAATAAAATTTTCTAATGCTCTAGTCTGACATAATTGATATTCTGCCAAGGAAGCTTTTATGTCTTTCTCTTACCTTTAGGATCAAATATAACTTTTCCAGTTGGGCATTTGAAGCCCCAGTCTTTCTAGACTCATTGTATCTTGCTAGCCTTCACTGTCTCTCCATTTGAAACAAACTGAGCAACCTATTGTTCCTAAAAACAGCTGATCTCCCACCTCTGGGCCCTTCCAAAAGAATTTCTACACTGCTTTTCCACTCTTGGAAGAGTGTCTCTTGGAGTCCTTCAAGACTCAGTCCCACTTTATCCTTTTACAAGCAACCTTTCCAGATTCACCAGAATGGAGCATCTTTCCCAATAATTACATTTCCCACTCACTATTGGTTTTTCTTTTTTCAATACTGACCTTCCATATAAAGTAGCAGAAAGAGTTTTTATGAAATTGATTTTTATATCAATCTTACTTTTACTTTTGGATTCTATAATAAATTAAACATGCAGCTTTCCTTTGTCTGGGGATGATTTTATTATTATTTTTTTCATATCAGCAGAATTTTTTTTAGGATCCTTCCTCTTCCTCATTCCAAGGAGCCATTCTACTATGACATTCTACAAGTCAACAGACATTAAGGATCTAGTCTCTAAAGAAATTATGAATAAGCACTTGGAAATACAAGTAAAGACAAAAGATGGCCTTTGGTCTCAAGGAAATCACAGTGTAAAAGGGGAGAGAACATGCAAACAAATACATTCAATTGAGTTATATGTAGAATCAGTAGGATATAATGAATAGAAAGAAGACATCAGAATGCATTAAGGTTAGGGAAGGAAAGGCTTCCTGTAGGAGTTGAGACTTACAGAAAGCCAGGGAAGATAAAGATGAAGAAGGGGTAACCATGGAAGAAATAGGAGATCAGAAGGGAAAATGCCAGGAGTTAAGAGATAGAATGTTTTGTTTCAGGAAACAGTAAGTAGATCAATATCACTGGATCAAAGAGTCTATGTCTGGGGAATAAGTTGTAAGCTGACTGAAAAGGGTGGGGCTAGGTTATAAAGGGCTTTGATTATAAAAGAAAGGATTTTGTATTTGCTTCAGAAGGTGACAGGGAGTCCCTGGAATTTAATGAATGTGCTGGGGGGAGTGATAAGATTGGACCTTTCTTTTAGGAACATCACTTAAGTGCTTGAATGGAGGATTGATTGCTGGGGAAGGTTCTTGAAGCAGATGCCAACTATTGCAAAAGTCCAGATATGGGGTGAGGAAGGCCTGCACTAGGAAAGCAGGAGTGTCAGAAGAAAGGTGTATTTGATAGGTTCTGCAAAGATTAAAATGAAAGGTCTTGGTACGATATTGCCTGGGGGGAGTGTGAGATATTGAGGAATCTAGGATGATTCCTAAATTGTGAGTCTAGAGTCTGGGATGATGGTGATGCCTTCTATAACCACAGAGAAGTGAGAAAGAAGGGGAGGTTTTTGGAGAAAGATAATGAGATCTGTTTGGACATAATGAGTTTAAGATATTGGACATCTAGTTCTAGATGGTATATTGGAGGTCAGCAGAGAGACTGGGAAAGGAAAGGTACATTTCAGAACTGTCAGCATAAAGATGGTAAACAAATCCTTGAGAGCTCATGAGTCATCAAGTGAAATAGTATAGAAGGTGCAGAGGAGAGAGCTCAGGATAGAGCCTGGAGGGACACCTCTGGTTAGAAAGTATGACCTGGAGAAGACAACAAAGGAGACAGAGAACTCATCAGATAAGGAAGAGGAAAATCCAGAGAGAGTATTGTCCTAAGAACCTAGAGAGAACAAAGTATAAAAGAGGAGGATATAGGAAGACTGGAAGGGTGGGTTTGAGTTTGGGTGTATGACATCTTATAAAGGACTTTGATGTCATACAGAGGATTTTATATTTTATCTTGTAAAAGGAGCCACAGAGGTTTATTAGGAAATCATCATAACATCTGATATAATCAGATGTAAGATTTAGAACCAATAAGGTTTGGAAGCAGATTATATGTTGTAGGGGGAATAAGAGGAAGTTTCATCACAAAGGTTGTGAGCCTGGATGAGTAAGTGTATGGTAGTACCCTGGACAGTGACAAAAAAGGAAGATGGTAGGGTTTTGCTGTCAGTGAGTGAGTGAATGACTCTGTGTGTGTGTGTGTGTGTGTTTGTGTGTGTTTATGTGAGGCTAAAGAGTTCAGATTTGTATCTGTTGCCTTTAAGATGTTTGTGGGACATCTACTTTAACATATCCAATAAGCAGTGGGGAGATGGGAGTCTATGGAGGCTGGACAAAGAGATTTGAAGAATAGTGGCACAGAGATAATTAAATTGTTGAGAGCTGATGGGATCATCAGATGAAATAATAGAGGGAGAGGTGAAGAAATTCTAAAGAAGAGCCTTGGGGAACCTCTGTGGTTAATAGATGTGACCTGGATGAAGATCCAGAAAAGGAGACATAAGGAGAAGTACTTGAAAGGGTGCAAAAAAAAAATCCCAGGTTCAGGAAATCCCAGAGAGGAGAACATAAAGAAGAAAGGTGGTTGAAGAAAGATTAAGAAAGATAAGTGTTGAGGAAAAAGCAAGTAGTTGTGGTAGTCAAGAGTCTTTTTACTTTGGAGGGAGCCATTTCACTTGGCATTAGAAGTTAGATTGTAGAGAGTTAAGAAGAAAGGAAAAGGAAAAAAAAGTAAGAAACAAGAATTGTAGAAGGTCTTAAATCATTTAGCTATGAAAAGGGGGAGAGATATACAATGATAGCAGACATGTATGGATCATGTGAGGATTTCCTAAAGATGGTAGAGGCATGTATATGTTTGTAGACAGTAGGGAAGAAGCCATTAAACAGAGAAACTCAAGATTATTGAAAGGTGATAATGGGTGCATTCTTTACTGGAGACAATAAGAAGGAATGGGGTTGGTTGTGCTTATAGAGTGGTTTGCCTTCACAAGAAGAAAGTCAAATACTAATTTTTAAGGAGGAAAAATAAAAAAAGGAAAAAGACAAAAATGGGAAAACCAATAATATATTGACAAAATCTGAAAATGAATGCAATATGCCATACCCACATTGTCAAAGGAGTGGAACATGAGAGTTTCTTCTCATTTCTTTTTGTTGGTACCATTCTTGTTCTTTATAATTATGCAATATTCAATTCTGATTGTTTTGTGTGTTTTCTTTCCAATTGTATTGTATAGTTGTGGAGTTGTGTAGCTAGGTAATATAATAGTTAGAGTTTTAGTTCTGGAATGGGGAAGACCTGAGTTAAAATTCAGCCTCAGACTTTACCAGTTGTGTGACATCAGGCAAGTCATATAACCCCCTCCTGTTTTTTCAGTTTCCTTAATTGTGATGGAGGGTAATAATAAGCACCTATCTTGTAGAATTGTTGTGAGAATAAAATGTGATAATATTTGTAAAAATGTTTAGCAAGATGTTCTATACTTTACATATTTTAGAGTGGAAATAGTGTGACCAGGCATTAGTGGAGTAGGGAGTGAACTAAAGCACTGTAACAGAAAGAAAAATAAAATCTGCGTGTTTTAAGAGTGAGAGTTAAGTTTTCCTTGAGAGGGGAAGGCAAAGATAGGCTGGGGGAAAAGAAAAAGGGGCAAAGGGAATTCATCCTAGGCTAGTTAAGTCCTTTAAGACTTTGAGAGCTCTGGTCTAGGCTTTCACCCCCAGACTCCTTCCCAAGCTCTCTCTTTCAGCCTGGCCAGTCCTAAGGTGGCCTCTTTCTTATGCCTTTCCCCTACTATTTCTGTTTTCCCTCATATTTAGTCTATCCCTTTTCTTTTCCCCTTTGCCCTCCCACTTTTCTGTAAGGTAAGAAGTTTCTTGGCGAAACCAAATATGACTAATATTCTTTGTTTGAACCAAATCTGATGAGAGTAAGATTCACACAATGTTCATCCTCCTCCCTTCTTTCCTTCAATTATAATAGGTTTTCCTTGTCTCTTTCTGAGATGTACTTTCCCTCATCTTACCTCCACTATTTCCACCTCATTTCTTTTTTATATTTTAACAGTAAAATCAGATTATACATGCACTCTCTATATATACCATAGCAGAAATACAGTTCTCAAGAGTTCTTTTCTTTTTACTTTTTTATGTTTCTCTTGGTCAAAATTTGGAGGTCAAATTTTTTGTTTAGCCCTGGTCTTTTCATCAGAAATAAATGAAATTCATCTGTTTCATTGAATGTCCATCTTCTTCCTCAAAAAAAAAAAAAGCTCAGTTTAGTGGGTAATTGATTGTTTGCTGCATTCCAAGTTTCTCCACCTTTCAGATTATCAGATTCCAGGCCCTTCTATCCTTTATGATGGAAGCTGCTAGATCCTGGATAATCTTTTTTGTGGCTTGTTGGTATTTGAATTGTTTCTGTCTGGATGCTTGTAATCATTCTTCCTTAGTCTTATAGTGCTGAAACATAGCCACAATATTCCTTAGCGTTTTAATGTTGGGGTTTCTTTCAGGAGGTGTTCAGTGAATTCTTTCAATGTCTATTTTACCTTCTGATTCTATGACATCTGGGCAGTTAGTTCTCTTTGATGATTTCCTGAAAAATAATTTCTAGGCTCTTTTTTTTCATCATGGTTTTCAGGGTGTCCAATAATTCTTAGATTGTTTCTTCTAGATCTATTTTCCAGGTCATTTGTTTTCCCAATTAGGTATTTTACTTTTTTTTCTATTTTTTCATTTTTTTGGTTTTGTTTGACTGATTCTTTTTGGCTATTGAGTCATTCATTTCCATTTGCTCATTTCTGAATTTTTAGTCAATTATTTTCTTCATTTACTTTTTTTATTTCTTTTTGTATTTGTCCAGTTGAATTTTTAAATGAGTTATTTTGTTCTATTCATTTTTTTTTCCATTTTACAAATTCTGTTTTTTAACTAGTTGTTTTTTTTTTCCTGTTTCACAAATTCTGTTTTTCTGGGAGTTATTTTCTTTTTCCATTTTATCAAATCTATCTTTTAATTAGTTATATGCCTTTTCCAAACTCTCTTGCAAAGTTTTCATTTCTTTTCCCCATTTTATTGTTAGCTCTCTTTTAAGATCCCTTTTAATTTCTTCTAGGAGAGTCTTGTGTGATGGGGACCAGGCTATATCATCTTATGTCTGGAGACGATCTGCTTTTAATCTCCTCAGAGTTTGAAATCTGTTCTTCTCTTTCATCATAAAAACTATCTATGATCAGAGCTATTTTTTGCTTTTTAATCATTTTTTTTTAAGTTAAGGTCTGATTTTAGGCCAGGGGAGGTTTCCCAAGCTTCCTCTACAAATGGCAGCTGCTTCTTCTACAAGTGGCAGCTGCTTCCTCTACAAGCAGCCATGCTGTGTTGACTTCGTGTGGACTCACTTCTGGTGCTGGGTGGGTATGGCCAGGTCCTGGGAGATTCTGACATTTTGGGGTTCACTATTTACCTTTTCTGTTTGTGTTGGATGTTTTATAACTTCTCTGCTGATGTACTGACTTGCAATCAAGGCAGAGTAGCCAGCACTGTTGTAGATTCCTCCCCATAAATTCTCTACCACATGAAGTCTGCACCAGTTTGTGCTGTCTGTGTTGGCATCTGTGCTTGGACAGCTTGTACTTGGCCCATCTCCCTCTGTGCCCAATTGAAACAGACCTTTTCTGGAGATCTTCAAAGTTATCTTCTGTTGGTAATTTGTTGTACTTCCAACATTCATGGATTCTGTCATCCAAAGCTAATTCAGGGGTGGATTTGCTAATTAGTCTGAAGATTGTAGGAGAAGATTAGAAAAAAAAAAGTGTCTCCTCTCTGCCATCTTGACTCTGGCCTTGAATCCTGCCTCCTTAATTTTAAGTTAGAAAATAAAAAAATACAACTGATACCCAAATGTTGTCATAGCAACTGTCAGAGATTCATCAGTTCTCTGATAGAGACACCCTTCTTTAAAAGAGACCTTAGCCCTTTTCAAGGTGTGATTATATCAAGATACTCTCTGCACTTTGCTGATAATTTGAGTGATTTTCAGAGGGTAAATTTTTCAAAATACAATTTTATTGTACATAGTTAACGAGGAAGGAAATTACCAAATTTCCATGAAGTGGTTCCTGTGTTCCAGGCTCTATGACTTCCTATTTTTCATGCTGCTGCATTCTAAGCTTTTCAAGTTCATGGAATGTTCAGTTTTTTGCATATGTGTCTCTATTATTCAGCATACATAATACCTGGCACATGACAACCATAGAATACATTCCTTTGAGGTAATGGGATGGGATGAAAAAGAAGAGTTGGGGAAAGAAAGAAAAATCAATTTCAACCTATGACAGGAATTAGGTGAAGAGGGAAATCAAAAACTGCAGTGGGTTTGAAATATTCAGCACACTCAGGAGGAAGCAATAGATAGTCTGAATCTGATTTGGGTTTGTTAATTTTATACCATACTTCTTCTGTATGTGACTGTGGCCAAATCTCATTTGTTTCTTTTTCTGTAAATGAGGATAATAATAATTTCCTTTGCTACAACTTGAGGATTGGCTAAGGGAAGTGGTTTATATATCTTAATGAGGTTTTTCTTTGGCCTTTGAATTCAAAAGAGGAAGAGAAGAAAGAAATGCATCTCAGCTCTGCCCACTCCTATTCCAAGTCAAGTCCTTTGGGAAATAATTGGGGAACATATATCCTTAATGGCTTCTGCATCCTCTCTTGCAGATTTCTAGCACAAATTTTTACTCTTTTTATGGCCTGGCCAAGAACATGACCCTGAAGTTTCAAAGGTTGAAACTTGGGAAAGCCTTGCTAATTCCTCACAACAGAAGGGATAAACGGACAACGAGGCTGACTTCCCTTCCTGCCTCTGATGTCCTAGGAGCTTGAGAATTCTTAGGTGTGTTGGCAATTGAACGATACTTCCCTTTCTGGGTTCTATGGCCTGTGAGGGTTACCAAGTCTCCTGTTTTTGGCAAGAACAAGTGTTGGGGTTGGAAGATAGAAGGAGAGCTGTGAAAATAGAAGATTATGATCAGAGTGAGTTATTTCAGAGCTCATGAATATGGATGTGGAAGACTTGTGGGTGATGACAACAAGGTCAAGAGTTTAATCATCTTTGGTTATTTGGAACAACTACATAAAGTATTGTGTTATTCAAGCCTTTTCAACTCTTCCATAACCTCCCTTCATGATACACACACACAAACACACACATACACAAAAGAAAAAAGTTTTATATTAAACAATAGGTGGGTGAAAAAATACTGATGCAATATTTTTTTCCTTGTAAGCTTTATTTACACAGGTTGAAGGATAGACATATTTTAACCATGGTCAAAGACTTACCAGTGTATTCATACGAAATCTTACTTAGCTGGCCATTGATAGCACATCTACCAAAAGGAGAGGCAGAAGCTAGAGGAAAGCAGAGCATGTTTGCAATATCAGTAGTGAGAAGCTCTGAGACTCAGGGAAATCATTTTCTGGGAAACAAAATCAATACAAAAGGAAAACTCAAACAAGAGTTGATTCATAGAGAAAAAAACAAATAGGAAAAATAAAACTTAGGACAGGAGGACATGACTACCTTCTATGTAATCATTGTTTAAAGAGAAAAAAATTGGCTTTTCAGGATGATGCATAATTCAAAAATATAAATGATCTATACCACAGTGAAAACATTTCTCTAAAAATCTGTCATCTCTGGTTGGAAGTAATTGCTCCCTTTGCTTAAATTGCTCAGTCCTGTGGTCCTCTTTTAAATCCCATAATAAGTCATTGAAGTCTCTGGGATTTTCTCTGGCTATCCCTCAAGTTTGAATGCTCTGCTTCTTCATTTCCACATTCTGACTTACCCTGCCTTCTTTCAAGTCTCAGCTAAACATTCATCTTCTACAAGAAGCCTTTCCAATTTTGCTTAATTCTTATGTTTTCTTTCTTTTAATCATTTATTATTTATCTTGTATTAATCTTTCTGTGGATTTTTATTGTTCTGCATCTTCCCCACATTTAGATTGGGAGTTCATTGTGAGCAGGAACCATCTTTTGCCTCTTTTTGTATTCCCAGCACTTAGAACAGTGCCTCACACAGAGGATGTCTTTAACTAATATTTCTTGATGATGGATTATAAAGAAATTGCAATGATAGCAAAGTAAAATTAAAATTAAAAATTTTTTATATGTTAAATCTTGGAGATGAAGAAGGATATAAAATCAGAATGTCTCTACCTTCAAGGAGTTTGCTGTTGTAATGAGGAGATGGAACACATACAGAGAAATATAATTACAAAGAACAAATGCACAATAATTGCAAGAAGGATAATGACAATAGAAAAGATTTTATATAAGGACATGGGAAGTGAACTGTGTGGGGATTCTGTAAGAAAGACAAAAGAAGGGAGGAAGTCCCAAAAATGGAGGATTCCTTGTGAAGAGGCACATTGGAGAAGGAGAATATAGGAAACAGCTAAGTCAACAATCAGCAAACATTTATTAAGCATATAGTGTATGCCAGCATCTGTATTAAGCACTGGGAACACAAGGAAAGGCAAACACAAAGGAACAACAGCCTCAAACAGTTTATGTTTTCTGAGGAAACTGACTCCAACGGGTCACTTTCATTTGAAAGGAGGAGTGGGGTAACAGTTGCAGAGACCAAGTATGTGTCATGCCAGAGCTGGGGCTCTGAATACCAGAGATGAAAATCAGGAAACAAAATTCTGACTGAGCCATTTAAAATCCTGAAAGATGATTCTGTTAAAAAGCTGCACGCAATATGTCATCAAATTTGGAAACCTCAGCAATGGCCACTGGATTGGAAAAGATCCATTTACAGCTAAATTTCATATGCCATCAAGGCTATGTTTGAGATTCTTTTAAGTGTGGGTTTATGTGTGACCAATAATTACAAAAGAGCAGGTTAGTTTTCAAAGAGGGAGAGAATTGAAAGAATAAGTTGCCAACATTTGCTGAATTGTGGAAAAAGCAAGGGAGTTTTAGAAAAAAAAAACACCCAGACATTTACTTCTGCTTCATTTACACCAAAACCTTTTATTGTGTGGAATGTGGCAACTTTTCAAAGTGATGGCAGGGCCAGATCATTTTTTCTTCTCTCTTGAGGAATCTATGCAAGAAATAATAGAACAAAATATGGAACTAGTTGTTTTTGGATTGGGAAAGGAGTACAACTAGGCTGTATGCTGTCATATATTTATTTAACATTTATTCTGAGCACTTGATGTAAAAAGTGAGACTGGAGCTAGAATTGAAGTTTCTGGGAGAAATACCAAAAATCTCATATATGTAGATGACATCCTTCTGATGACAGAAAATGAAGAATAAGAGACCTTTGGAGGAAGGTGAAAGAAGATGTCATAAAAGCCACCTAAACATGGGGAAAAAAACACAGTAAGATCTTTGCCACTGGTCTCATCGTTCCATTCCAAATAGAGGGAGAAGAAATGAAAGCAGTTTCAGATTCTATATTCTTGCATTCAAAGATCACTGCAGACAATGACTGCCACTATGAAGTTAAAACACTCTTGTTGCTTGGCAAAGCTTTGGCAAATTTGCACAGCAGGTGAAAATTAGAGACATCAGCTTGTTGATAAAGGTCTGTTACTTTTTCCAGTAGCAATGTATGGCTATGAGAGTTGAAATATAAGAAAGCCTGAACACTATAGAATAAATGCTTTTGGATTCTGGTGCTAGAACAAACTTTGAAGAGTTTTGAGCAACAACAAAATGTTTAGATGAGTCAAAGCTTAAATTGATTCAGACTAATCAATAAAAGATCGAATGCTGACTCTGACTTTAAATCATTTGATCACATAATGAGAAGACAGGATTCATTGGAAAAGACCATGATGTTGGGAAAAATTGAAGATAAATGGAAAAAGGGGATGGCCAAGGACAAGATGGATAGATGGTGTTATGGAACAATGAACATGAGCTTGGACAGACTTGAAGAGATAGTGGAGGACAAAAGAGCCTGGGGTGGTGAGTTACAAGGGGTCACAAAGAACTGGACGTGACCAAATCACTCAACAACAGCAACTATAAAGTTCCCCCTCTCATCAAAAGCACCACCACCTTAATTTGGCCTATGTCAAGGCTTTCCTTTACCTCTCCATAACTGATTTACTGCCTTATTCATGACAATAGGTCTACTTAAACAATTATTTTGTTAAATATTCTCCAATTATAAGCAAGTTTTATATATTCTCTGGTTTAAAAAAATAATACCCCACATTATTCTAGTGGAAAAGTTAAGCAGAATAGAGGAATGTTGGGGAAGGGAATATGGGAGCGGTTGGTGGGGAGAGGCATTGAGATATGGCAACTGTGAGTTAAGAATAATCAGGATGAGGAGTTCATAACTGGTTTGTTTTTATTTGAAGTATCATTTCAGGTAAATTTGGTTCAGTATCAGGTGGAGTTGTCTCATGGTGGAATGCAACTTTATGTGGCTAGAAAGAGCACATGTAGGTGGACTGTCCTCATAAAAAGAAAGACAACTGCTATGGAGGTATAGGAATGTGGAGAGAGTACCTGGAGCTCAATGGAATGGATACTTAGGGAGCCTAGGACGCTCCCCTTCTTTGGCCATGGAATGTATGGATCAGGTCATATCTCTGCCCAGTAAATCTATGGGGCTTTGACTCCAAGTCTATTACCATGAGTTTATGTGCCAGTCAGTACTCATTGAAAAGAAAGAAGAGGCAACTTGTTGATTTTCCAGGACTCTCAACCCATACTCTTAATCCCATGGCTGCCTATCTCCTCTAGCAGACTGTTGCATTAATAATCGTTTTTTTCTTTCCTCTAATCTTCACTCTCTCCCAATATACTTCGCCTCTGTTTTTTTTTGGTCATGTCCAATTGTCTTCCATGTTTTAAAAAATCTTCACTTGCACTCTCTTGTCAAACAGTACTCTGAAATGTCTCCTTCCTCTCACAGATGTATACCTATTAAAAACAATCTATGTTCATTGCCTGCACTTCCTCCCCTCTCACGCACTTTGGAAGCCGATGTGACTTGGCTTTTTGCCCCTATCTCAGTTGAAACCACCATTTCTAAATTTACCAATGATCTATAATTGTCAATTCAAATGACTCTTTTCCTCCCTTTGCTCTCATTGGTTTTGATCTCTCTACAGCATTTGAGATTGTTTGCACTGTAGCCCCTGAGACATGCTCTCTTCTCTAGGTTTCTGAGGCAATATTTTCTTGATTCTTCTCCTCCTGGGTACTCTCTTACACTTTCTATCTTGACAATCCCATTAATATCCAAGGTTGCAGTTAGCATCTTAATCCAGGTTCAGATCAGCATATTCAGCCCAGTAGCTCTTTTGAGCTTCCATCTTTTATTACCATTTGACTCTTGGCCATTGGAGCTGACTGTCCCAGAGATATCAAATGCAATATAGTCAAAAGAGAAATCATTATCTTCCCCCGACCCAATCCTCTTCCTTATTTCCCTCTTTCACTTCAAGGCACCACCATCCTTCTACTTACCCATCTGTACAACTTTGGAATTGAATTCCTCGGAAATGAGAAAAAGCAGCCCCAGACAACAGCTGCTCAGATCACAGAGAAGGAAACCACAGAGACAGGTCATACTCCTTATACTAGGTTATGCTGCTAATTATGGTGATGGGCTTGCTTGGTTCCCACAGACAACATATTGGGTGAAGTCGAGGTCAGATGGGTCTTTAGATAATCACCCTATTTTGACTCCTCATATTTAGGAGAAAAGTAGGTGATAGAAGCCTCTTTTACATGATGGTTTTCAGTTTGCATTATTTGAAGCAGAATAACATTAGAGATCAGATCTAATTCTTTTATTTTACATATGGCAAAGCTCATTTTATAGTGGGCAGCTAGCTGACATGACAGATAAAGTACCAAGCCTGCAATCAAGGGACTCCTTTTTGTGAGCTGAAACCCAGTCCCAAATCCTTACTAATTGTGTGGCCCTGGTTAGGTCACTTAACTCTGCCTCAGGTACCTCTTCTGTAAAATTTGCTGGAGAAGGGAATTGTAAACACTCTCATATTTTTGCCAAGAAAACTCCTAATGGGGACAACTGAAACTGATTGGAAGTTTTCTCTCTTCTATGATCTCTCCCAAAACTCAATCCCATAGCTCTGAAAGCTCCAATATAATCTCTAGGGACAGCAGAACCCTTCACTACTGACTGTCACATTGGCTAATTGTTGTCCTTCATTTTTGAAGAAGACCAAAATAACATCACTGGTAGAGCTAAGTTAGGGTCCAAATGTGATGGCTCAGACCAATATGGGCTCAGAATGCTCTGTCATGGGTCAGACATAAAAATAGATGAACATTTGGGGTGGCTTCTCTAACCCCAGCTGAATCTGTATTATATTCCTTCTCCTCCCTTATTTCTTCTTTTTTCATGACAGGAAGAGGTGAAAGTCCATAAATATTGAGGAAATAAACAATTGGCTCAGCAATATAGCTTCAGTTTCCTTATCTGCAGATGATAATCTAGAATTAGAAGATATCTAAAGTTCCTTCTAACTTTAAATCCTATGATCCAAATTGGTTTGTCTTCCTACTGTCACCCCCCTCATGGATCTTATATCAAGAGTCTGCTAAGGGGATAAGAAGACTCTGTTTTCCTTCCTAGAATCCTTTGATCTAACCCCTTAAATCCCATAGTCAATATAACTGGTACTTTTTTATACAGAAACTCTGACTTGAAGACACTGGTGAGTGTGTCTCCCAGAGTGAGACCTCTTTCACACCTCTTCTATTTTCCCATTATAGTTTCCAAATTTTTCCACGTCTGTCTCACTACCAGTCTATCCCACAAGCAGACACCAAGTATAATGGACCAACAGAAGATCCTAGAGAATTCAATTTATCTGTACCTACAAGTGCACATATTTTTGGCACTGTTGTCCCTGCTGGGAAAATTCATTTAGATCTAGATGCAGCAATATAGCATCACGTTTACAACATGGAGTGGTGATCTTTTAACACTCTGCAATCCAGCATGTCATCCTGTGAAGGAAAACTTATTTAAAAAATCTTTTAGACAAAGAGCATGTGCAATGGTCATTGTAATGCATTAAGATTACAGGGCTAGGTTGGTGGAGGGACTTGGAAGGATGGCTGGAATTCATTCCACCTTTGTCTTTATTATTTAGATTCTCTAGCTTCCTGTAAGTGCAGCTTCTTGATGCCTTCAACTTTTAGGGTCATCTTCATCTCTTAGCCCTAGAGTACTTAGGCTCATCTTTCTTTTGCCTACTTTAGATCATATTCTGTGGGAATTGTGTAGAAATTGAAAGAATTGTGGGAACTGAGGGAACCACACTGACTTCACCTTGTGATGTGTATAGTTCATATATAAATATATATGTTAGAAGATTTTGTGTATATATTTTTGTATTTTTGGAACTATTTTCCCTCTAGGTGAAAACTTATTTAGACATAGCTTCGGAAACACGACATCATGGAGCAGTGATCTTATTGACCTACATTGAGGATATATCCTGTGAAGGAAACTCTTCTTCAGAAAATCTTTTAGGTAGACAGGATATGAAATGGTTACTAGAACACATTAAGATTCCAATTCCAAGTTCGTGGAGGAAATTGGGAAGGGTGACTATTAAAAGTTAAAACTGAACCAAGACTCTGGAATGCCCTGTATAGAGCTGAACTGTACTATAATAAATTGATTCCCAGACAATCTAGGCATTTTATATTTATTTAGAATAAAACATTTATTTTTATTATTCTGTTATGCATTTTGCCATTGTTATGTGTGATGGAAGATAAAGTGAAATAAATGAGGAAACAAATATATATATATATATATTATATATATGTATATATATATACACATATAATTGTAGTTATTTTTGTATATAATAATTATATGTATAAGCATTTTAAAGATTTAAAAATAAAAGCTTACAGGAGAGTTATTCACTGATCAGGGCTGGAGTGTGTCATTATAAAATTATGATTTTTATATGAATACATAATATTTAAGTAATATATTGTATAATAAATGTATATTGTGTGGCAGAAATGAAACATAAAATTTCAATCTATCAATTTATTAATATATCAATTAAGATGCCAAGTATATAAATATGAAATCTTACAAAAATGTGTTTTATTCATTTGGTTTCCATACAAAAGTCTTATAATCTTATGGAAGATAATTTTAAAATACTAAGAAAGAAAGAAGAATGGCAGTTGCCTATTGGTATTATCTTGATATCTTTTATTATTATCTTATAATTATCTTAAATTATCTTAAAGATCATTATTTATTTAAAAAAATTGTAGGGAGGGGCAGCAGTTAGAACTCCAGCTCTGAAATCAGGAGGACCTGACTTCAAATGTTGTCTCAGACACTTAACACTTCCTATGTGTGACCCTAGGCAAGTATTTAACCCCAATTGCCTCAGCAGTATACATACATACATACATATACATATATATATGTATATATACATATACGTGTATATATATATGGATTAAAAATTGGAAAAATAGTAGATTAATGAAACAAATTCAATTGGTTAGAATCTAAACCACTAGAACTCCAAAAGCCAGTCATAATAGATCTAAAGATGCAAACTTTTTTGGACAGAATCACTTGTTGATAGAACTATTGGGAATATTAGAAAGCAATTTAGTAATAAAATGGTTTAGATCAATATTTTATACCAAATACCAATGAAGCTTAAAGCAAACACATGGTCTGAATACTGAAGGTCCCACCATTTATGGGAACAATAGACATTCATATTAGGTAGCTTCTATAGCTATACTCAGGGAGAGAGTCGGTAACTAAAAAGGGAAAGATATCTAATCATGAAAGAAAAATCAATTTAATGACAAGGAAGAGTAATTCTTGAACTAAACTCAGTTTAACTTAAATATATAGAAGGGCTTTCAAAGGGGAAAAAGATTTCCACATAAGATATTTCTGAGAAGCCTCTATTTCCACAATATGAGGGGAACTAACATATACATCTATGTGATCAAAATACATTCATATTAAATGAAGCTTACAAACTGCATATCCTTTGATCCAGCAGTGCTACTACTGAGTCTGTATTCCAAGGAAATCATAAAGGAGGAAAAAGGATTCTTATGTGCGAAAATCTTGGTAGCAGGTCTTTTTGTGGTGGCAAAGAATTGAAAAAATGAGTAGATATCCATCAGTTGGGGAATAGTTGAAAAAGTTGTGGTATATGAACATAATGGAATATTATTGTTCTATAAAATGATGAACAAGCTGATTTTAGAAAGACCGAGAAAGATTTACATGAACTGATGCTGAGAAAAGCAAGCAGAACCAGTAGTACACTGTGTACGGTAACAGCAAGAATGTGCTATGATCAACTATGAAAGACTTGATTCTTCTCAATGGTTCAGTGATCCAAGACAGTCCCAATATATTTGGATAGAAAACACCATCTGCATCCTGAAAAAGAATGATGGAGATTGAATAGAATGTATATATATATACACCTATTATGTACACTTCTTTTTTCTGCTTTGTTTTCCCTCTACTATGTTTTTTTTCCTCTCATTCAGATTTTTCTGTTCCAATATAATTAATAAAGCAAAGTGTAATTAAAAAATAAAAAAGCAAAAAATATATTCAATTAACATGTGCCAAGAGAATATGAACATATAGTTCTCAAAAGAAGAATTACAAAATCTAAACAATCATATAAAATGCTCCAAATCACTAATAATAAGAAAATTGAACATGAAAACAATCCAGAGTTTGTAGTTTACACCCAAGAAATTGGGGAAAATGAAAAAAGATGGGAATTCTGAACATTCTATACACATTGCTCCTGTAGTTGCGCTCATCCAAGCATCCTGGAAAGCAATGTGAAATTTTGCTAATAGAGACTAGAGGATTTGTACCATTGATCTAGAGATCTCTCTGTTAGCCCCATAGCCCATGAATGATAAAGGCAATTTTTTTTTCATAATAAAGAACTGGGAATAAAAGATGATTGAAGTTCATTGGTTGAGGAAAATTATGTGGCATGAATATTTATAAGGAGCCATTTATATAGATTCTTTTTATCTATTGTCTAAAATCTTTAAGAAATTAAAACATTTCATTATACAAAGGACAAGATAAAATACATTGGATTTCTTTTAGGAAATATAGAATTTAACACAGTAGTATCAGAATAACCCTATTTGTTACTGGGCCCCTGTGCCCTTCTAGTTTTACTCTGTGTATCCCTTCCTTCCTTCTTTCCTTCTTTCCTTCCTTCCTTCCTTCCTTCCTTCCTTCTTCCTCACTACCCCCTCTACCCTCTCCTTCCTTCCCTCCCCTCTCTTCTTACTCCTTCTTTCCTCCTTCCCTCCCTCCCTCCCTTCCTCCCTCCCTTCCTCATTCCCTCCCTTCCTTCCTTTCCTTCCTTTCTTCCTTTCTTTCTTTCTTTCCTTCTTTCTTTTCTTCTTTCTTTTTTCCTTCTTTCTTTCTTCTTATTTTTGTTACCTAGAATGTGTCTTTGGGTGGGATGGAGAAGAGATATATTTAGAAATAATTATATAAACTACAATCTCTTACTATATTTAACATAAAGAAATCTCAGCATCTTGAGGGTAGGCATTATTGTTTTTCTGTTGGATTTCCTACATTAACTGGGGGAGAAACAGACTTAGATGTATTGACCCCAGACTATCCATTATTTATTTTTCTACCTACTCCAAAAATATTCTTCCACTCCTAATTAACATTGTTGGGTAATTCCCAAAGTCTAGCACTGGCCTTCTGCTCTGCCATTCATGTTTATGGCTGCCATAGGAGAATTATTTGGTAGAGTCAAATGGTGTTAAGACACATGGTGGCCTAATGGATTGAGCCCTGGGCCTGTATGCAAATGTGTCCTCACACTTAGTAACTGTTTGATTTCAGACAAGCTCCTTATTTTCTGTCTATCTGGGGTTCCGCAACTATAAAAAAAAAAAAGAGTAATGATAGCACTTACCTCCTGGGTTGTTGGAAGGATTAAATGAAACAATAAATATAAAAAGCTTCATAAATTGCCTGGAACATTATAGGTGCTTAATACTCATTCCCTCCCTATGCCACAAAACATGGAACCTTGAAGACAGTATGTGCTTATTAAATGTTTTCTTTTGAATTTGAATTAGAGAAAGCAATACATCATCTCATCCTGTTCTAAATTTCTCTTTACAGCCACCTCACTTCCATTCTGATGGGTGTCAGCTTAGCTTAGGACTCATGCCAGCAGGGTAGAAAGATTGTTAGAGTCCATTTGGATGCAAGTGTGTCTGCCTGAGAATTCCTTCAATTGAGTCTTATGGAGATACTGCCAAAGCTTCCTCAATGCTTCTAGCCCTGCTTTTTCTGCTAATGCTAAAGAGGGATGAGCTTTCTCCAGTTTTACAAAGAACTTGCATGAATTTTTTTTTGTTGTTGTTGTTGTTCTAAGCACCAACTTACTGAGGTCAATATGACAGTTTATTATATACAGGGATTAAGATGTTGTTACACAGCACAGATAGTAAGAGTAGGACTAGGATTTCAAGGCAGGCATTCTGCTTCTAAATCCTAATTTTGCTTCATCCCTCCTTCCCTCCCCCCAACAATACTAAAGAGAGTGTGCGAAGATTGGAGGGGAGTGGGATGGAACATGGAAGAATAAAGAAAAGAATTCATGACAGATGGGTGTGGATGCCTCTTTGGGCATTAGGGAAGGCTAAAGAGAAAGCTTTCTGGGAGAGATCTTCTCTGTTTCACCTGTTTTAGAGGGGAAACAGTTAGAGCTTGTTTTACGGGTTAGAGACAGAAGCCCCTGCCACCACATCCTGTACCCAAACCTCAGTCCCAGTCCCTCCTCCTTTCCTTTGGACAGCTGAGATCATTCAACTGAGAACAGAACTTTGACTGCACCATGGCCTCCACACTCTCCTTTTTACTCTATCTTGGTGAGTCCAAGGGATCAGGAATAGAGATGGAGGAAGTGGGGGATGATGGGAGGATTCTGATAAGGTACATGCACAGGAAATTGTGGGGGAATGAGCAGGTTCTTCATGCTTCTCAGTGTCATTAATTTAACAATTTCTGGCATTCAGAAAAAATACATGTCAGGTATTTTTAATGAGAGGGGGATAAGAAGAGGTATGGTGAGTGCCATTGTAGGACTTGGCTCACAGGAGTGTCTCTTTGACAGGGCTGTGTCTGAGTCAGAGGATCAGAGCACAGGAGGGTGAGTCCTATCCCCCAAATACTCCTTACCCCTTCTCGTGTATTAATATAAACAGTCTCTTCTGGGGAAGTTGTGACTCCAGAAAACTGAGGATTGAAGATGTATCCTACTGAGCTGGCAGAGAGCAGTCCTAGGGATACATGGAGATAAAAGCTGCTGAAGCCAGGATAATGAGAGGAGGGAGCCCTTCCCAAGTTCACAGGCTGTAGCTCTCTTCCAAAAATGCTCTTCCTGGGCAGTACCCTTCTTGGGCACAAATGGGACCATCTGGTGCCAAGGCTTGACAATAGGGAATTCAATATCTCACAAGGGATTAGACATGATAAATATTTGTAGGCTGGAAAATGAGTTTCTTTTCTTTTCCTTTTCCTTTTGCTTTTTTGTTCATTCATTTATTGTGTTTTTATTGTTATTATTATAGCTTTTTATTGACAAAACATATGCATGGGTAATTTTTCAACATTGACCCTTGCAAAAACTTTGTTCCAATTTTCCCCCTCCTTACCTCCACCCCCTGCCCTAGATGGCAGGCAGTCCTATACATGATAAACATATTAAAGTATATTTTAAATATAATATATGTGTACATATTCATACAGTTATCTTGTTGCACAAGAAGCATTGGATTTAGAAAGAAGGTAAAAATAACCTGGGAAGAAAAACAAAAATGCACGTGGTCCACATTCATTTCCCAGTGTTCTTTCTCTGGGTATAACTGATGCTGTCCATCATTGATCAATTGGAACTGAATTAGATCTTTTCATTGTTGAAGATATCCACTTTCATCAGAATATATCCTCATATAGTATTGTTGTGGAAGTGTATAATGATCTCCTCCTTCTGCTTATTTCTTAGCATCATTCCTTGTAAGTTTCTCCAGGCCTCTCTGAAATCATCCTGCGGGTCATTTCTTACAGAACAATAATATTCCATAACATTCACATATCATAATTTACCCAACCATTCTCCAATTGATGGGCATCCATTCAAATTCCACTTTCTAGACAACCGCTACAAAATGGACTGCCCCACACATTTTTTTGCACATACAGGTCCCTTTTCGCTTCTTTAATATCTCTTTGGGATATAAGCCCAGTAGTAACACTGCTGGATCAAAGGGTATGAAGAGTTTGATAGCTTTTTGAGCCTAATTCCAAATTGTTCTCCAGAATGATTAGATCCGTTCACAACTCCACCAACAATGCATCAGTGTCCCAGTTTTCCCACATCCCTCCAACATTCATCATTATCTTTTCCTATCAGTTTAGCCAATCTAACAGGTATGTAGTGGTATCTCAGAGTTGTCTCAATTTGCATTTCTCTGATCAATAGTGATTTGGAACACCCTTTCATATGAGTAGAAATAGTATCAATTTCATCATCTGAGAATTATCTGTTCAAATCTTTTGATCATTTATCAATTGGAGAATGGCTTGATTTCTTATAAATTGACTATTTTGTTTGTAAACCTAAACTATTCCACTGATCAACTACTTTATTTCTTAGCCAATACCAAATGGTTTTGGTGACTGCTGCTTCATTGTTGAACAAGTGGAACTGATTTGGTTTATCTCATTTTTGAAGAGAGCCACATTCAACAGAATTGATCCTCATAGAGTATTGTTGCTGAAGTATATAATGATCTCCTGGTCTGCTCAGTTCCTGACTTTCCTTTGGCAGATAGATTCCCAAATATTTTATACTATCAACAGTTATTTTAAGTGGAATTTCTCTTTGTATCTCTTGCTGTTGAATTTTGTTAGTGATGTATAAAAATGCTGAGAATTTATGTAGATTTAGTTTGTATCTTGCAACTTTGCTAAAGTTGTGGATTATTTCTAATAACTTTTTAGTAGAATCTCTGGGATTCTCTAAGTATACCATCATATCATCTGCAAAGAGTGATCATTTGGTTTCCTACTCTAATTCCTTCAATCTCTTATTGACAAAGCTAGAATTTCTAATATAATATTGAATAGTAATGATGATAGTGGGCAATCTTGTTTCAAACCAGATTTTGCTGGGAATGGTTACAATTTATCACCATAACATATAATGCTTACTGATGGTTTTAAGTTGATGCTACTGACTATTTTAAGGAAAAGTCCATTTATTCCTATACTCTCTATTGTTTTCAATAGGCATGGGAATTGGATTTTATCAAATGCTTTTTCTGCATCTATTGAGATGATCATATGGTTTTGTGTAATTTGGTTATTGATACAGTCAATTATGTTAATAGTTTCCCTAATATTGAACCATCCCTGCTTTCTTGGTTTAAATTCTACTTGGTCATGGTGTATTGTCCTGGGGATGATTTACTGTAATCTTTTTGCTACTATTTTATTTAAGATTTTTACATTAATGTTCATTAGGGAAATTGATCTATAATTTTCTTTTTCTGTTTTTGTCCTACCTGGTTTCGGTATCAGTACCATGTCTCATAAAAGGAATTTGGTAGGACTCTTTCATTCCCTATTTTTTCAAATGGTTTATATAGCAGTGGAGTTACTTGTTTAAATATTTGGTAGAATTCACATGTAAATCCAACTGGTCCTGGGGATTTTTTCTTAGGGAGTTGATTAATAGCTTGTACTATTTCTTTTTTGCAAAATGGGAATTTTTAACCAATTTAACTTCTTCCTCTGTTAATCTGGGAAACCTATATTTTAGACGATATTCATCCATTTCATGTAAGTTATCAAATTTATTGGCATAAAGTTGGGCAAAGTAACTCCTAATTATTGCTCTAAATTCCTCTTCATTAGTGGCAAGTTCTCCTTTTTCATTTTTAAGACTAAAATTTTGATTTTCCTCTTTCTTTTTTCTAATCAAATTTACCAAGGGTTAATCTATTTTTTTATAGCACCAACTCTTGAGGTTTTTTTTTTTTAATTAATTCAATGGTTTTTTTTTTTTTAACTTTCAATTTTATTAATCTCTCATTTTATTTTTAGAATTTCAAGTTTAGTAATTGATTGGGGGCTTTTAATTTGCTCTTTTTCTAGTTTTTTTTTTTTTAGTTGCAAGCCTAATTCATTGATTTTCTCTTTCTCTATTTTATGCAAGTAGGCCCTTAGAGATATAAAATTTCCATTATTACTGCTTTGCTTCATTCCACATATTTTGGTATGTCTTCTCATTATTGTCATTATTGTGGGTGAAATGATTAATTGTGTCTATGATTTGCTGTTTTAGCTATTCATTTTTTAGGATGAGATTATTTAGTTTCCAATTACTTTTTGGTCTATTTTGCCCTGGCTTTTTATTGAATGTAATTTTTATTGCATTGTGAGCTGAAAAGGATGCAGTTACTATTTCTACCTTTCTGTGTTTGAATTTGAGGTCTTTATGTTGTAATATATGGCCAGTTTTTGTATAGCTTCCATGGACTGCCAAAAAGAAAGTGTACTCCTTTTAGTTTTTTCCAAAGATCTGTCATACCTAACTTTTGTAGTGTTCTATTTACCTCTTTAACATCTGTCTTATTTATTTTGTGGTTTGATTTATCTAGTTTTGAGAGTGCAAGGTTGAGATCTCCCACACTTAGAGTTTTGCTGTCAATTTCTTCTTGCAGTTCTTTTAATTTCTCTATCCTCTCTAATTATCCTCTCTAAATTTTTTGTTAATTCTGTTTTTCTTAGGAATTCACCTATTTTATTGAATGTCCATCTTTTTCCCTGGAAAAAATGCTCAGTTTGGCTGGGTAAGTTATTCTTAGCTGCATACCAAGTTCTTACCTCTTTGGAATATCAGATTCCAGGCTCTTTGATCCTTTAAGGTGGACACTGCTAGGTCCTGAGTAATCCTTATTGTGGCTCCTCTCTATTTGAATTTTTTTTCCTGGCTGCTTGTAGTATTTGTTTCTTGGTCTGATAGTTCTGGAATTTAGCCACAATATTTCTTGGAGTTTTGATTTTGGGATTTCTTTCAGTAGGTGGTCAATGAATTCTTTCAATGTCTATTTTACCTTCTGTTTCTCTAACATCTGGGCACTTCTGTTTGATGAGTTCCTGAAAAATAGTGTCTACGCTCTTTTTTTCATTATGATTTTCAGGGAGCCCAATAATCCGTAGATTATCTCTCCTACATCTATTTTCCAGGTCTGTTGTTTTCACAAGTAGTTATTTAACCTTTTTTCTATTTTTTCTTTCTTTTTTTATTTTGGTTGACTGATTCTTGGTATCTCCTCAAGTCATTCATTTCCATTGTTCAATTCTGGTTTTTAATTAATTATTTTCTTCATTTACTTTTTATTTATTTATTTTTTTGTAATTGTCCAATTGAGTTTTTTTTTTTTTTTTTGTTTTTTTACTATTTCTGCCTTACTGCATTTGAGTTTGAGGTTTTTATGTCCTAATATATGTTCAATTTGTGTATAGGTTCCATGAACTGCTGAAAAGAAAGTGTACTCCTTTCGGTTTCCATTTCACTTTCT
The DNA here is from genome assembly GCF_016432865.1 of Antechinus flavipes. Classification (NCBI taxonomy): domain Eukaryota; kingdom Metazoa; phylum Chordata; class Mammalia; order Dasyuromorphia; family Dasyuridae; genus Antechinus; species Antechinus flavipes. The sequence goes on from NC_067400.1 coordinate 621,904,926, forward strand.
CCAGAGATCTATCATATCTAACTTTTCTAGTATCCTATTTACCTCTTTGACTTCTTTCTTATTTATTTTGTGGTTTGATTTATCTAATTCTGAGAGTGCAAGGTTGAGATCTCCCACTATTATAGTTTTGCTGTCTATTTCTTCTTGCAGCTCTCTTAACTTCTCCTTTTGGAAGTTAGATGCTATACCACTTGGTGCATATATGTTTAATATTGATATTGCTTCATTATCTATGCTACCCTTTAGCAAGATATAGTGCCCTTCCTTATCTCTTTTAATTAGATCAATTCTTGCTTTTGCCTGATGTGAGATCAGGATGGCTACCCCTGCTTTTTTGACTTCACCTGAAGCATAGTAGATTTTGCTCCAACTTTTTACCTTTACTCTGCATGTATCTCCTTGCTTCAGGTGTGTTTCCTGTAAACAACATATTGTAGGATTCTGGCTTTTACCCACTATATTCATTCCCCTCCATTCTTTCTCTCAGATATAATAGGTTTCCTTTGCCTCTTCATGAGATGTAGTACCCCCACTTTACCCTTTTTCTGGTACAATGTCCTTTCCAATCTAGTTTCTAGAACAAGGTTTACATGTATTCTTTATACATCTTTATTGCATAAATATAGTTCCAAAGATTTCTTTTTACCTTTTTAGGTTTCTCTTGAGTTCTATATTTGTAGATCAAACTTTTTGTTAAGTTCTGGCTTTTTCATCAGAAATAGATGAAATTCGCTTACTTCGTTGAATGTCCATCTTCTTCCCTGGAAAAAGATGCTCATTCTCGCTGGGTAAGTTATTTTTGGTTGCATACCGAGTTCTTTAGCCTTTCAGAATACCATATTCCAGGCCCTTCGATCTTTCAATGTGGATGCCGCTAGATCCTGGGTAATCCTTATTGTGGCTCCTCTATTTTTGAATTGGGTTTTTCTAGCAGCTTGCAGTATTTTTTCCTTCGTCTGAGGGTTCTGGCATTTGGCCACTATATTTCTTGGTGTTTTGATTTTAGGATCCCTTTCAGTAGGTGATCGATGAATTCTTTCAATGTCTATTTTACCCTCTGTTTCTATGACTTCTGGGTAGTTCTCTTTGATAATTTCCTGGAAAATAGAGTCCAGGCTCTTTTTTTCATCATACTTTTCTGGGAGTCCAATTGAGTTTTTAAATGAATTGTTTTGTTCTATGGATTTTTTCCCATTTTCCCAATTTTATTTTTTAAGAAGTTATTTCTTTTTTCTAATTCACTAATTCTGTTTTTCAGAGAGTTGATTTCTTTATCAACTCTATCTTTTACTGAGTTACATGTCTTATCTAGACCCTCTTGCAAAGCTTCCCTTTCCTTTCCCCATTTTTCTTCTAGCTAACTTTCATGAGCCTTTTTAATTTCTTCTATGAGAGTCTTATATGATGGGGACCAGATTATATCACCACTTAGGGTTCATCTGTTTTTAGTCTGCTCAGGGTTTGAAGTCCATTCTCTTTCAGTATAGAAGCTACCTACAGTTAGAACTGGGTTTGCCTTTTCTCATTTTAATAAAACAAAATGAACAACAACAACAAAAAAAAGTTGCAGTTTGCTTTTGAGGTAATGTGAGGTTACCACGCTTCCTCAACAGACAACAGGAAGGAGCAGTGAAGCAGCAGTGGGACAACAATGGCTGTGCTAGGATCAGCATCTGCAGTGGGATCAGTGTGGCACGCTGAGATGGTGCCAAGTCCTTCCTGTTGGTCCGTTGGTGTGGCCAGATCCAGAGAGACTCTAGAATTTGGGGGTTATAGTCTTTACTCCCTGTGTTTATAGCTTCTCTTCTTATCTACTGGCTTGCTGCCAGAGAAGAGCAGCTGACACTTGCAAACTTTCAGCCTCTTAAGACCACACTCCAGCCCTCTCTGGTCTGCTCAGCATGAGCTGTTTTCTGTGCTCTCACTACCTACCTGCTTGAGTCTGAGTCTGGCATAGCCCTGTTCTGTCCCCATGCTTGAGCAAAAACATGCCTTTTCTGGTGAATTTTGAGATTATCTTCTGTGTTAATATGTTGTACTCCCAATATTCATGGGTTTTGACAGTCAAGCATTAATTCTGAGGCTGAGTTTCATAAAAAAATAGTTTGAGGGTAAAGGAGAGCAAAGGAAGATGCATGGGTTTTCTCCACCATCTTGGCTCTGCTGAATGAGCTTCTTTTGAAGTGTTTGGGAGCTCTCAATTTAGAGTTCCAACTGTTATTTTGACCAGAGGACTATCTAACAATCATTCAGTGAACCCTGAAACTAACACCAATAGAGTGTTACAGTAAAAACTCACATTGGCTTGGTGCTTTAAACTTGAAACAGTGTGTTTCTCCCAAGGCCCTGAATGGTCAGTAAGGCATAGAAGCTGGGTGTTCTGGGGGGAAGAAACTAACATTAAACATCTGAGACACAGGCAGGAGGAAAGTGATATTGACAACTGAGATCTAGAGACTTCTATGGGAGGTTGGTTTCATCTCTAATAACCAGGGATACAGTGCTGTCATGGTACCCCCTTGGCCCCTGCTGCTGTCATGTCCTCCTGGGATGATATCCCTATGTCCTCTAGGTCACCTGCCTCAGATTCTGGAACTTTCTGTTTTCCTTCTTCCCACTGAGGTCCAAGAGGTCTCTTTAGTTCTTTATTCCAATATGTTTATGTTCAACAAGTAAGGAAAACTTTTATTGTTCCTTTCTCCACATAGCCCTATTCCTCTAGAATGGAATTAATTATACAAACACACACATATACATGTTTATATGTATATAAATAAACATATGTATTCATATAGATATAAAATCAGTGTTCAAACATGTTTTCTGATAGATCAAAACATTGATGTAGTTCAGTCCTCTAATTTTTCAGGCAAGGAAATCAAGCACACAAGGGGCAATAAGAGTGTCATGAATTCCCCCAGCTAAACAGCATGGGAATTTTGTAGATTTACAGCTCAGAGAAGCTCTATGGCTCTGCTTGTCCATCTGTATATTTTAGAGAGGTAGATATAAAGACCCAGAGGTTTAAGTGGCCACAATGCTCATAAATGGATGTCTGGGAATTTGAAGTGATGGCATTACTATCAGATCTATTGGCTTTCCACCAAATAGTAGCTTCTGGGAAGCCATTTCCTTTGGTCTCTTCCTTTCTTTTATTTTACCAACCAGTTTATGTGCCCATTTCTGATCAGTACAAGAGAAACATTCCTATATAAGCATTTCTGCTTGTCTCAGTCAATCCATCTCATCTCCTCTTAGAAATTCACCTTCTTGATCATCCTCCTCCTCACCTTCCAAGCTTTGATCTCTCCCTATTATTTTACTCCTTCCCTGCTGTCTAAAATCCCAAAATACCAACCCTCACATCTGCAGATATATGCACATGAATGTGTTTCCCTGATTTATATTTAGTTGATCTCCACCATGTCACAAATAAATGCATGTGAAAAGTTGTTTATACTCCTTACTTCAGTTTCCTCTCCCACCTCTCACTTTTCATCTATCTTTGGACCTCATTCTACAAAACTGCTCTCTCTTTAAATGACAAATCTGATCACTGTTTTCATTCCTCACTTTCTTGGACTTGCTCTAGTTTTTAATACTAATGAATGTCTTCCTCTTTACTGCTCTCTCCTCCTTGGGTTTTGTTGACTACTCTCTCCTCCCTGTTTGCTTCTTCTCAATCTACTTTCTTGGATAATCATATTTATCATGACCCCAAAGGAATACAATCCTCATGAGTCTTGTCCAGGTCCTCTTAATCTCTCTCGAAATGGTCACTTAGTCATTTCATCATCTATTTGGCTTACATCAATCATCTCTACTCAGATGCATTTCAGATTTATTTCTAGCCCTACCATTTCTTGGTATTGAATCTTTTAAACTATATTTGCTCCAGTTATCTAGAAATGTGAAATGTGCAAATTTAGAATCATCTCCACTCTAAATGTTCATATGGACCATTTGTGCCTGACCTGTGGTAGAACTTTCAGAACTCATCTTGGTTTGATTAGCCATATTGTACCTTCACCCCATATAGTGATCTCCCTTTTGAGAATAAAGACAACCACCTCTATAGTCCTCTCAAATTTGACACGCTCTAAACCTGAACTTTCTTTTCTCAGAGAGAAAACATTGCTTTTCTATTTCAATTAGGAACACCACCAACCTTCTAGTCATGTAGACTTGAAATCTTAGAGTTTCTTGTTATAGATAGGGAAAATGAATCTCAGGGAGGGAAATAGACTTTGTTTAGATCATGCTGCAAATAAGTATCAGAATTTGGTCTAGAACTTGGCACCTACGACTTCTCAATTACATTCTAAACCAAAACTTAGTTTTAGGCCTTGATACTTTCTGTAGTTGATAAGGATTAAAAGTAAAGGGGGACCTAGAACAATTTTCCCCATTGAGTCATCAAAGCTAGGGAAAAAGAAGATGTGGGTTGAGTTTTATTGAGAAAGTTTCTCTTAAATCATTTTTACCTTCAAATGTTCTGATAAAAACCTCACTTCTAAAATACATAGAGAATTGACTCAAATTTATAAGAATTCAAGCCATTCTCCAATTGATAAGTGATCAACGGAAATGAACAGACAATTTTCAGATGAAGAAATTGAAATTTTTCTAGTCCTATGGAAAGGTGCTCCCAATCACTATTGATCAGAGAAATGCAAATTAAGACAATTCTAAGATAATACTACAGACATTAGCTAAGATGAGAGGAAAAGATAATGGCACATGTTGGTAGGAATATGAAAAAAACTGCGACACTGATACATTGTTGGTGAAACTGTGAATGGAACCAACCTTTCTGGAGAGCAATTTGGAACTGTGCTCTAAAAGTTATTAAACTTTGCATATCCTTTGACCCAGCAGTGTTTCTACTGGTATTATATCCCAAAGAGATCCTAAAGGAGGGAAAGGAAACCACATGTGCAAAAATGTTTGTGGCAACACTTTGTGTAGTGGCAAGGAACTGGAAACTGAATGGATGCCCATTAGTTGGGGAATGGCTGAGTAAGTTATAGTATATGAATGTTATGGAATATTAATATTCTGTAAGAAATGACCAGCAGGATGATTTCAGAGAGGCCTGCAGAGATTTACATGAACTGATGCTGAGTGAAATTAGAAGAACCAGGAGATCATTTTACATGGTAACAAGACTATATGATGATCAATTCTGACATACATGGCTCTCTTCAGCATTGAGAAGATTCGAACCAGTTCAAATTGTTCAGTGATGAAGAGAGCCATATATACCAGAGAAAGGACTGTAGGAACTGAGTGTTGACAACAACACAATGTTCTCACTCCTTCTGTTGTTGTTTGCTTATATTTTGTTTTCTTTCTCATTTTTCTTCTCCTTCTTGATCCATTTTTTTCATGTGCATATTCAAGATAATTGTATAAATATGTATATACAGATATTGGATTTAACATATATTGTAACACATTCAACATATATTAGACTAACTGCTATCTAAGGAAGGGGGTGTGGGGAAATGGGGATAATTTGGAACATAAGGTTTTGCAAGGGTCAATCTTGAAAAATTATCCATGCTTATGTTTTCTAAATAAAAAGCTTTAATAAAAAAGAGAAAATTTCCCTTTTAGATTCATAGATTAGAAAAGGATTCTGGAAGGGAATCAGAAATTATTATGGCAGGTCCCCTCAATATATAGATGATAAAACTGGAAATGAAAGAACAGGAATTTGTCCATAGTCATCCCAATACATATGATCAGAACTGCACCTAAATGCTCTAATTCCTACTTCAGTGTTTTTTTCTCTTCCAGGCCGTCTCCCCAAACCTAACCTCTCAGTTCAGAAAAATGTTATCCTGGTCCCAAGGGGCAATGTGACCTTCAGGTGCCATATGTCAGATGATGATTTGCCACACCATAAATGGACATATCTTCTGTTCAATGAGGGGAATTCCAGGCCCTTATGTGCAAAGACTAGTGAAACAAGCTGGGTTGAGTTTACCCTACTGTTTGAGACAAGCCAGGATTTTGGGAACTACAGCTGCAAGTACTTTATCACTCAGAACTCACAAATAGAGTCGGTGGTCAGCACAGTCCTGGAGATTTCTGAGAAAGGTGAGAATGGGGATCTGGTTCTATTGTTGTAGTTGTTTTTATTTTATATAATGCATTTCTTTATTTAAACAAATGAAAAAAAAATAGAAGAAAAGCCAGAAGAAAAACATCAGCATGATTCCTTTGTTTTTCAGGTCCCTTCACTGGCAGCACAGGGTCACTCAGTTGGAAGGGGAAAGTGGAAATATTCCAGTGATTCAGTTCTCCTTCTCCCCCTGCCCTCAGCTAATCACTTTGGAGTACAATTGACATATTTGTCCATATCTCCAATTCAGGAATGCCTCGGCTCTTGGGGGGAATTTAGTCTCATCCTTTTAAGTTCCACCAAAGACACTAGATTCCTTTGTCAAAACTGTGGTTGTTCTTTCAGATTATCAAGTCTGAAACAAAGCACCAACAAGAAAACAGATCTCAAGTTCCTTCTGCATAGTTGGGGGAGAATCCCAAAATTCCAAAGCTCAGCTTTGAGGTCCATGCTCTTCTGGAATCCTTCCTATGACCCGTTAAAGATTAACTTAGTCGATAGACAAAGACAGGATGAGGACTGTCAGTGCAGATATGTAGTCTCTGCCAAAAAAAGTGGTGGGGGTTGGGGGAATGAAAAAAAAAATCCAAATGAAGATACTTAAAGCTAACTCTCCAGAACCTGTGATGAGTCTTCTTTCAGGAGATGTTCCTGGAGGCAAACAGGCACAATGACTTTTAAGAATATAAAATCAAGCAGTCTTGTAGGAACTGAGAACATCATGATGATAAGTGATTTTATTTTTTAAAGCAAAAATGTTTATTCATTCTTTAACTTTTAAAAAAGTTTGAGTTCTAAATTCTCTCCTCTCCAGCTTCTCCCCCACTCACTTGAAAGGCAAGAAATATCCCTTATTCGTGTGAAATCACACAAAACATATTTCCATATTAGCCATGTCACAAAAATACAAGAGAAATAAAGTGAGAAAACCGGATTCACATTTGCACTCAGCCTATCAGCTCTTTCTCTGGAGGTGCATAGGAAGTATTCATTATGAGTCATTCTGAATTTCTCCTGGAATACCAAGACAAGCCTGAAGGGACCTTTGGCTTCCTAGAGGCAACTTTCCTGTGTATGAGCAGGTGTACATCCAGGGGGCACAGATTGTATACAAAAGAAGCCAAGGTAGATTGAAGAAGGAGGGAAGTCCCCTGTAAGAGGGTGTGTGGTTTGCAACTCACCCAATAAATCTCAGAGATCTCTCAAGGTGCAAGGAGAAAGTTGATTTGGTTCTCTTGAGAATCAGGCAGTCACTCTCACCACAAGGAGGAGTGAAAGTGAGGGCCCTGAGCACAGACAGAAAGGGCAATAGGTAGGTTCTCTGAGACTACATTAACCCTCCCCTCTTTGGCTCATCCCCATTGACTGAGAATGTGACCTTACATTCTAAGCTTGAAAAGTACATCAAATGGGGAAACAAGACATAGATTGAAATTTAAACAAAGACAGTCCTTTTGCTGACTTGAGACATGTGCTTTCAATGCATGAGAGAGAAGGGCTGAGTTAGTTTGCTCTACAGTCTCCCAGACTTGCCCCCTATATCCTGGGAACTATTTGCCAATGAGGAAACACAAGGGAAATGAGGAACCTGATCCCATTGCTTAGTTAATTTATAATTTGCCTTTTGAAGAAATGTCAAATTTTCCATCCAAGGGGGTCCTAAGCTGAGCTTTGGGAAACACCTAAGATTCTAAGAGATGGGGATGCTGTGCCCGACAGAGGAAGGGCAGAAATGGGCAAACCAGTGAGGATGCCCCTTTGCCTGTGTCTGAGATGAAGAATGGGGAAGAAGGGTGGAATGAGAGGGAGGAGGAAGGTTCTAGAGAGCCGTCCCTGTCATACAGAGGACTTGAGATTCAGTTCTGGGTAACTGGGAACCACTAATGTCATGGAGTAGGAGAGTGTGAGGGATGGACTATGGCCAGAGTCCACAAAGCATCTGTGGCAGCTGCAACAGCAATCCCAGCAGCAGCAGGGCTCTGCCACTGATAGTATTAGCAGTAGCAGCAGCCCCAGCAACCCCAGCAGCAGCAATGCTCTGACAATAGTCGTGGCCTTTGGGCTCCTTTCCTCTCCTAGCCTCCTCCTTTTCCTTCCAACCACAGGGCTCACCCAAAGCCTTCTAGCTCTTTCTAGTCAAGAGCTTTCCTCTGACCTCTTTATAATGTCAGCTTCTCAGAGGATTTCCGGGGAGCCCCACCAGCCAGTGGCTTCTTTGTCAGATGACATAGAATTATTTTTTAAACTTTCAGGTTAGAGCAGCAATTCTCACGCCTCCTAAGAGTAATGTAAGAAGAGATAATTCCTGCCAAAGGAATCACCCAGTGAAAAAGCACCAGAGTAGAAGAATGAATGTCACCTGGATGGACTAGAGAGAGAGGACTGGCTTGAATGGCTCTCAGAGTGTAGGCAGTGGAACAATCAGTGTCCAAGGAGGGTAGAAAGATTCCCTCGTGGTCATGTTGTTAAGGGCTTTAGAAGCTTAACAGAGGACTCTATATTTGGTTTTCAAAGGCAAAAGGAAGACACTAGAGTTGATTAAGTTAAGGAATCACAGCCAATTGCACATCCCAGATCACATCACTGGCAGCTGATGATTCATTGGGTCAAATGTTCAGATTATTTTTTAAAGGGAGAGGGAAATTGGAGGTACAAATAAGAGGAGCTTGACTTCAGCTCCTGGTCAAATTCAATAATATCTAGTTAGTAAACATCCATTTTTTGGGGGACTACATCACTTTGTTTTGGGTGAGAAAAAGTTTTACTCCTCCAGACTTTTTTGCTGGTCCCCTGAAAGGAGAGCACATTCTTGTCTTTCTTCATCTGCCTTTGATTTTTGCTCCCTTGCATTTGCATGCGAATCAGACTAGGTTTTGAGAATGAATTGGGCTTTATTGTTTAAATGACCCCAGTCTGGCAGTTATTATTTGGGAAGGTGGAGGAGGGGTGGAGATAAGAGCCCCTGGAGAATGATTAGGGTCACACGTTCTCCCTAAATGATTAAACAGGAGTTATATCAATTTTCTTTTCTTGAATCAAAGTAAACTGGGATCTTGAATTTTAAATTATCACCAGGTACAGGCAAGCCAACAAACCAATAAGCCAGACTTAAAACATGTTTCCTGTCTTTTCTGGACTGTTCAAAGTAAAGGGTGGAAAGGACTCTGAGTAGAGCATCCTGTCCTTGTCAGCTAAAGACTTCCAGCCTCCATAACTTAGTGGATATGAGTAAAGGGCAGTAGGGGGCACTGATGAGCTGAACTTCTTCAGCAGAGAGCAGCTCTGCCTTAGTCAAGAGAATAAACCCCAATAGGAGGACTTGCAAGAGCTGACTAATTTTCTACAAATGCAAAATATTTAGTCTGGGATGACCTGCTCTTTATGAACCCCCATGATTTGGACCAGTTCAGGGGCAGGATCAAGGAGCCTGCTAAGAGGAGGGTGAACTCCTGGAAATATGCTTATGTCAGCACTAACTTCATTTCCTCTTCTCCCTTAGACTCTACCCAGTCCTCTGCAATCAGACTCTACCCAGATTTTGTAATCAATCTCTTTCGCATCAGCCTGGTTGGATGGGTCCTCCTTGTGACTGGAACAGCCTGAGGAGTTGAGGATGAGCCAGAAAATGTCTAACTGGATAAGGATGGAAAGAAAGAAAGCATATGTTGATATCTAAGAATTATAGGAACTTCAAACTAACCAGCAAGTGTTGAAGGAAAGATATCAGTCAACTCTGGCAACATAAGAAGACCCAAACCCAGCTAATGTCCAGAGCTGACCATCAGAAACCTTCTGTCCCTTCCCATTGGCCCAGCACCACTTGTTTCCTGCTCCCCAACCCTGCTTTTCTTCATGCTGTATCACCATGTTCTCTCCTCCTAATATTCCCTTCATGCACATGTCATAAATGGGTGACCCCAGGTTCTACTAATAAATAAAGAGAAAAGGTAAAATGTATTTCCCAAATAGCAAAGCTTCTGAGAGTTATGAAATTCTTCAAGAGTAGCAACAATTCTCCTCTCTGATCCACCCTCTCTGTTACAAAGTACTTTTGAAAACCATTGCTAGGTGGTTTAATGAGCAGACTTCTGTGACCCACAAAGACCTGAGTTCAAAACATATTTTAGACACTTACTAAGTGTGGGATCCTGGGTAATTTATTTAACCCTTTCTCATAGCCTCAGTTCCTCTATCTGTAAAATGTAAGTAATAACAGCATCATCTTCATGGGGATGTTAGTGTGTGGTTCAGAAATGGTGAGGAGTCACCATTTACTTAAAAAAAAAAAGCTGGAGAGATCTCTAGAAGCAAAGCAGTTTATTATACATTCTCCTGAGAAGGGTATCCTACCTGTCAAGCAAACAATGGAAGGGAGGAAGGCCCTTCTGGGGCAGGGTTAACCCTTTTAATCCCTAAGGCAAATACCCCCTCCCACCACTGATCCTCATCCTCATTGGCCCAGGATCTTAGATTATAAAGACGGGAACTACCCAAGAAATTGAACTTGACCAATAAGTACATAGTTGACATATTTGACTGAAGTAGGGAGAAAATGATGTCATGGGGGTATAGCAGGAAGGGGGGTATGCCCTTGGATCAATGCTCAAAGTCCTTCAGGCCTACTCAAACTCTAAAGTAGATGAAGCCTTACTCGATTTTTATAACTGTCTTGAAAGATCTCACCTCATCTTGTTCATTAGGAATATCTGATAATATATATTTCTATATTTAAAAGTTCTTTGTAAACCATATAGATATAGATGTAAATATATGCACATATACATGTACATAAACATGTGCCTATAAATGAGTCTTATTTAAGATATCTCTGTGCATTTCTATGTATACATAGACAGATATATATGCATTTTATACATGCTGACTATTAACATTGTACAATCATCAACCATGATACACTCAGCTCTTCTCAATGATGCAGGATCCAAGACAATCTCCAAAGATTCATGGTGCAAAATGCTAACCACCTCTCTGGCCACTGGAAGAGATTGCTTTTATTTGCACATTCACTGTGGGTGGGGTAGATGCCCTCCGAACTCACCTAAGGCTGTGAGATCCCTCATTTACTGAAAGGGTTTACATGATATGGCCTTTGGGCATGCTTCAGCTCCTTGGAGACACTGGTGAAGGTTGAGTGTGTCATGTGGCCACCAAGAGTGGAAAATGAGCTTCCCACTATGGATACTAGTTTTTATCAAAAACAAGACTGAAGAAGAAGGCAAATTGAATTCTGTTTCCCACTAAAAGTAATAATTTCATAGGCTTTTATAATGCCCTGAAGGCTACTTATGGACCCAAACCCTCTAGAACTTCTTAAATATTCAGTGCTGAAGGACCTCATTGTTTAGTGATAAGGGTGTGATCATGGAGAGATGGACTGAATGCTTTCATAGTGTTCACAACCAACCATCATCAATCAATGCTGGTGCCAGTGACCATGTGCTTCAGGTTCAAGTCCATCCCTCTCTAGGCAAATTTTCAGCTGAAGGAGAGCTCTTGGATACAATCAGACTCATCTCATTTGGCAAAGTGCCTGGTGCTGATTCTAGTCCAGCTGAGCTTTCCAAGGCAGAGAATCCACTGTGCATAGAAATGCGGATGGAAATGTCCTGGGTTATATGGCAAGAGGAAGTTATCCTCCTGAGTAAAAGGATGCTTCCATCATCCATCTCTAGAAAGGAAAAATATATAGTTTGTCCTGTGACAAAAACAGTGAAGTCTTTCTCTTACTTATTGCTTTCAAAATTCTTGTCAGAGTTTCCTTCCAGGGACTGCTTCTTCACTGGGAAGATGATCATTTGCTTGAGAGTCACTGGATCTTCAGAAAGGGCTGAGGAATAGTTGCTTTATGAGTCCAGAGAAACTCCAGGATTGAATAGCAAGCTATATACTATGTACATTGGTCTTTGATTTGGTCAGTTCTAAGGGTTTATGGGAAATGATGCCAAATTGGGTTGCCCAGAGTCTTTCATGTCATGATGGCTTGCTGGCCTGGATTTTGGATAATGGACAATGCTCTCACACTTTCCCAGTCATCGATGGAGGGAAGCAAGACTGTGTGCTTGCTTCCATGCTTTGTAACATAATATTTTCTTCAATATTGTCAGATGCCTTCAAAGAAGACAAAACAGCAAAAAGGTCAGCGACTATACTGCCAGTACATTATTTAATTTGTAAAGGCTACAAACTGTGAATAAAGTGAAGGAAGAGTTGATACATGAGCTTTTGTTACAGATGATTGTGCAATCAATAAAACCTCTGAGACTTTGATGCGGTAAACTATGGATTGAATCTCTCCTGCTTTTGTTAATTTTGGCCTAAAAATGAACACCAAGAAAGCACAGGCTTTTCACCAATCAGTGCCACATTATCCATATGTGGTGCCATCAGTTACAGCAAAAGGGAAACATTTGAATGTTGTGGGTAAATTCACTTATTTTTGCAGTATATACTCCAAAAATGTAAACATACATAAGGATGTGAACAAATACATTGCCACAGAGCTGGCTCAGTGTTTGGGAGATTTCAAAGCAAAATATGGAAGAGGAGATGTAATAGGCTGACTACCAAATTGCAGGTCTACAGCACTACTGTGCTGACCTCATTGTTCTATGTCTGTGAAACCAAGTCAGGAAACTGAATCGCTTCCTGTGGTGTTCTCTTCTTTAAAATATAATGATTCTCTCTGGGAGCAGGTTTCTTGGGGAGGTTTTCTGGAGGCAGCCTTAGTTTCATTTAAAAGTAATAATCACCCAAATGCAGTAGGTGTTAAAAGTTCAGATCTTTTATTTCTTTCTCCAAAATAGCCCGGTTAGTTTTCTTGGTGGCCTATCTCTCTGCTTGGTTCCAAGAGCCCTTGCCAAATCCAAAGGTTTTTCCTTGAGTCTCCAGCCAGCACAAAAGTGGAAAATGGAATGAATCTGACTCCACCTCTGAGAGTGGGTTTGTGGGCTTCCTCCCAGAGTCCTCCTCTCTGACTCCTGGCAACGTTCTGATCTGCCTAACTGACTGAGCCTCTGTCAGCTTCTTATATATGATCTCCCAAAGGTTGATTCCTCCTCTGAGAGAGTGGAATTATGGGATCTGAGAGTGGGATTATGGGTTTCTGACTTGTGAATCTCCCAAAAGTGTGAACTCCAATGAGTACTTAACTACATTAGTGAGCTAGAGGATTTGCTAAGTACCATGCTAAATTAGGCAACTGACTTATCACTTTGTAAGGTTTCTAAGAGCTTCCATGTGAAAGGTCTTAGGAAGATGTTGAAGATTACCTGGAGAGAAAATATGCCAGACTTTGAGAACCTGTGTGGGACTGAATTACCAACCACACAAACTGTACTGGAGGGCCTCTGATGGGCTGCTCACATTGATGCTTAAAGTCCATTTGCTAAAAGTACTTCCATTCTGCTCAGAAGAATGGATACAAGCACACGCTCAAGGTCTATGTGAAGAACTTTGAAATCAATTGTGAGAAGCAGGATACCCTGGCACCTCACAGCATTTGTTCTATAAAGCAGAATTGAAGTAGCTCAAAATTCACATGAGATTAGCAGACTTAGATCCATCTCCCCTCCCAGTGTACCTGCCATGTGGTGCGGCTTTCCAGGCACCTATCGGTCCGATCAGCCACAATCATATACCTTGTATCTTGACGCTGACTTAGTGATGCCATTGTGGTCCTCTTCAAGCACAGAGAACAAAAAGCAACAAAGCTTGTGGTAATGTTGCACTCACTTCCCTTTCCTTTCAATCTATAATGTGTTAGTAAAAACATCAGGTCCAGGGTTCCAGCTCAGCCAAGTGAGAGCTTAGGTGTTAGAAGTCTACAGAGTGGATCACATGATGAACTTCCTCTCTTGAAAAGCCAAGCAGTCCTAGGAAGGAGAAGCCTGCTGATGGTCAGCATGCAGGAACTTGTTACCTCTTGAGCTCTCCAAGGTGCCATGATCAGTGGAAAGGTCCCACTCTCTGTCATAGTTTGTTCCCTTGTTCTGAATTAAAGAATTATCATGAATTAGAGGAGACCTCCTTAGATGTGAAGTCCAGATTCAGGAAGGAAACGTATTTTCATTTCATTAAAGAAAAGCTGACTTTTAAAGAGTGGTTATTTTGATCATCTCTTGTGCAACGTTTCCTTTTTTGAGTGTGTTCTGCTGTGTACAGGATCAGTACGGCTGCACATGAATATTATATGCAAATAAATCAGTTTGCGAGCATTTCAGCTGTGAGCTCAAACATTTGATCGATAAGACAGACAACCAACAGTCAAAAAGCCTTTTGGTTGGAGAGCCTCTCATTGAAAACTGGGCTGAGAGCGTTCCCTCAAAGGACACCCAAACTAAAAGTTAGGCAAGACCATGATGGCTTAGTTCTATTTCTGATGCTATCTTCTTTTGAGAGCTTCCACCTGCTGAGCACAGGGGCCTGGAAGCTCCCTCTGAGCCGGAGACCATTAGAGAACGGAGCCTCATTCTCCCTGGAATCCATGGAGAATGATGGTGACATTACTGGGAAAACTTGACCAGGCCACCCCAAAACAGTGAAGCCTCCAGGCCCGAGAACAGTAATTGTGCCCTCAGATCAACTTTAAAAGCAGGTGGTGAACTTCAGATGCTGGCCCATGGGAATTAGAAGTGTCGCTCTGGTCTACTACGTGAGAGGTGCCATCTCTGGCCAGGGGATCGGGCAGGAGGGAGCCCAGCAGGTCAGGCAGGATTTCTTTATCTGATATACAGTGGGTTAGGGATGTGGGTTAGAAGCATGGGCCATGTAGGAGCGTCCCATTTTCCTCTTTTTATTATTGGCTCACTGGGAAAAGTGGCCTTGTTTCTAGTGGCTGACAAAGTGCTAGTGATATTCATGCCCATTCTTGTTCTGCTGCCCTTGGAGCAAGTCCTGATCTCCCTGCCCTAGTTACAGATTTCTTTGCATCTGACATGAGATCTACTAGTTTCTCACTGAGATCTAGGGATGGTCTATTCCCTGTCTTGTGGGGCTATTCCTAGCCCACAATAGGTAGCTAAAAGCTGGGAAAACCACAGACCTGAGACATGGGAATGAGGAGAGACAGAGCTGAAAGTCAGGAAGAGAATCCCAGAGGGCCTGAGCTGGGAGGAATCTTTGAGATGACAGAATCCATGCTCCCCACGTTAGAGAAAAGGAAATGAGGAATAAAAGCTGGGTCTGAGCCCAGGAGCCTTCCTCTCTGAGCACCACATGTAGGTTGAGTGGAGAGTGTCTGCAGCTTCTCCTTGGGCCTGCTTGTGTGGGACCAAAGCCTCCCCTGAGTTTCTCCTCTAAAGCCCCAGATTTGAGTCAGAGTTGGGGTCAAACTTTGAAGATGACCTGCTTCTTATATTGTGAGAAGCACAGGGGCCCTGGGTGACCATCTGTTCCAGTCCTGGCATTTATTACGAGAGCGATCAGAGGCACAGAGAGAAAGGAACTTGAGTAATGTCCCACAGTTCATTGTGGGCAAAGCTGGGGCTGGAACCCAGATCCCGATTCCCAGCCTAGTGCTCTTCCTCCCCTAGCACCTCTCTCTGAGCCCCAGATTGGAGCCCTTCCAGCCACTGTGGTGACCCCCGGGGGAGGTGTGGCCCTCCAGTCTCAGGGATTTGGTCTCAGGGTCTTTGGAAGACTGGTCTCCTGCTGAGATTCTGGGCTTCTCAGAGGGAGAGTTCAGCAAGATGTCCTCCAGGTAACATATCTCAGAGTGGAAAGAGTGTGGCCAGACTCGTGGGAGGAGACAACGGGTCCCCTCCCACATCCTGAGCAGGACCTCTCTCGGGGCTCACCGGCTCCTGCTCTGTGCTCACTGAGGTCTGGGAATCTCGGGCGCACCATGGGCCCAGACCTCCCGTGTCTGCTCTGCCTTGGTGAGCCCCTGGGCTGGGCTGGGGGAGGAGGACGGTGGGAGGAGGTCTTTTGGCCAGCACACTGCGGGATATGGAGATAGACCCTCGGTGCTGAGGCAACGTTCTTGGACTGAGCAGGTCCCAGAACTCTCTGCCACCTGAATCTGCCTCTGTTCATGTCAAGGAGGACTTGGGGGGAAAGATCTTTTGGGGAAGCAGCTGGAGGGAGTTTGGAGTCATCAATAATCTGAGCTTCTCTTCCAGGGCTGTGCTGCATCTACGGGACTGGGGCCCAGTTAGGTGAGTGTTTCCCTTTGGGACTATTTGTTGAGGACAATCAAGGAGGGAGAAGCTGGGGTGGGTCCACTCCTTTGGTCTCTTTCTGACTATCTGGGAGGGAGGGGGCCGCCACTGATCCATTCATCATTCCCAAGGGAATCAAGAAGGGCAAAGAGGGGCCTGAATCCCTCTCCCATTCCTCTCATAACCATCAGGAAGGTGAGAAATTTTGATTGCGTTCTAGCTAATTCCCCAATGGCATAAACTAGATGGAACAACCATGTTGGAGGAAGCATTTCAAATCCTTGAAAGGAAGCCCCTGATGAGGTTTTGGTCTTGACAAAAAACTGGGAGCCCTTCTGCAGCCAGGGGAAGCTCAGGTGATGTGTGCAGGAGCATTCCAGCAACAGGTCAGAAGGAGGCTTTGCAGGCTTTGGAGAGTCTCTATGGCTGTCACCCTGTAGCCTATGGCTGGGACTTGGCACACTTTCTCCCCATACAGCTCATCCTTTGAGAAATCGGGTTTCTTCCTATTTTCACTTTCCTCCTTCCCAATTGAGTTTCTCCCCTAACTTATGGAATAATTCTTTAACATCACGTGGGAGGCACCTGTGTCTGAGCAGAGAACATCTCGTTAACTAAATTACTTGGGGGTGGGCAGATGAAAGAGTAACTCTTACACTACTAGGGCCCTTCCTCCTTGCTCTGTCTAGCCCCTGCATAACCAGGAAACCCAGGTCAGAGCCAGCCTCTCCATGGAACATTTGTGGATGGCTCCAGGAAATGGACCCTGCCCAGGCTACTCCAGGAGCCTCACATCTATCCCCGGTTCTTGAATTGATGCCTGTGGGTGTGCTTCCCCCCTCAGCCATTCTCAGTTATGGGGATGAAAGGATGGTGGGGCAGGGGGAGGATGGGATGAGGAGATTCTCAACCTGGATCCTTTCCCAGGAAAGGAGCTTCTCTGTGCTCTCAGGTCTGGCAGGGCCTCTCTGTGGTCTCAGTTTACTCCTGACTTACAAGATGAGGTCAGAGTATCTCATGCCTAAGGATCATGAGGCTGCCCCTGTGACTGTCCCGGGGGCATCAGGGCCAGAGGCTTGGTTTGAGCTGAGAGGTGAGGCTTCCTTACCCACAGGGAAGCAGGGAAGGGGGAGCCCCCTCAGGCCCTGGGAGGGGGTGAGGAAGGCTCCTGAAAGGCTCCTGGACCCGGCTGCTCAACCTTCTCCCCAGGGTTGCACCTGAATGAGAAGTCCAGGCTGGCTGGAACCAAGCTGGTCTTATTGTGGAGAGGGCTATGCGTGTGCGTGTGTGTGTGTGTGTGTGTGTGTGTGTGTGTGTTTGCGGACAAGCATATACACACGTGCAAGATGTACCACATTTACATGTAGCTCTTTAGACATGAGTGCATGGTGCATGTCTGTGTGCACGCTCATCAGTGCAGGTACAGGTGGTTATGAGAGCATGTGTGCTGGGGGCACACACATATTCTCTTTGTATCTCTTGCTGTTGGATTTTGTTAGTGATGTATAAAAATCCTGAGGATTTATGTGGATTTATTTTGTATACTGCAACTTTGCTAAAGTTGTGGATTATTCCTAATAGCTTTTTAGTAGAATCTCTGGGGTTCTCTAAGTATACCATCATATTATTGGCAAAGAGTGATCATTTGGTTTTTTACTCTAATTCCTTTAATCTCTTATTGCCAAAGCTAGCATTTCTAATATAATATTGAATAGTAATGGGGATAGTGGGCAATCTTGTTTCACTCCTGATTTTATTGGGAATGGTTACAGTTTATCATCATTACATATGATGCTTACTACTGACTATTTTAAGGAAAAGTCCATTTATTCCTATATTCTCTAGTGTTTTTTAATAGGAATGGGGGTTGGATTTTATCAAATGCTTTTTCTGCACCTATTGAGATGATCATATGTTTTTTGGTAATTTGTTATTGATACTCCTTCAATTATGTTAGTAGTTTTCCTAATATTGAACCATCCCTGCATTCCTGGTTTAAATCCTACTTGGTCATAGTGTATCATCCTGGGGATGATTTTCTGTAATCTTTTTGCTAACATTTAATTTAAGATTTTTGCATTAATGTTCATTAGGGAAATTGGTCTATGATTTTCTTCTTCTGTTTTCATCCTATCTGGTTTAGGTATCAGTACCATGTCTGTGCCGTAAAAGGAATTTGGTAGGACTCCTCCATTCCCTATTTTTTCAAATGGTTTATATAGTATTGGAGTTAATTGTTTTTTAAATATTTAGTAGAAATTGCATGTAAATCCAACTGGTCCTGGGGATTTTTTCTTAAGGAGTTGATTAATAATTGTTCTATTTCTTCTTCCGAAACGGGAATTTTTAACCAATTTATGTCTTCCTCTGTTAATCTCGGCAACCTATATTTTTGAAGATATCCATCCATTTCATGTAAATTATCAACTTTATTGGCATAAAGTTGGGCAAAGTAACTCCTAATTATTGCTCTAATTTCCTCTTCATTAGTGACAAGTTCTCTCTTTTCATTTTTAAGACTAAAATTTTGATTTTCCTCTTTCTTCTTTCTAATCAAATTTACCAAGGGTTAATCTATTTTGTCATTTTTTTTTCATAGAACCAACTCTTAGTTTTTTTTTAATTAATTCAATTTTTTTTACTTTTAATTTTGTTAATCTCTCCTTTTATTTTTAGAATTTCAAGTTTAGTGTTTGATTGGGGGCTTTTAATTTGCTCTTTTTCTCATTTTTTAGTTGCAAACCTAATTCATTGATTTTCTCTTTCTCTATTTTATGCAAGTAGGCCTCTGGAGATATAAAATTTCCCCTTATTACTGCTATTCCTGCATTCCACACATTTGGTATGTTGTGAAATTTTTAATTGTGTCTATTATGTGCTGTTTCATCCATGCATTTTTTTAGGATGAGATTATTTTGTTTCCAATTACTTTTTGATCTATTTTCCCCTGCCTTTTTATTGAATGTAATTTTTATTGCATTGTGATCTGAAAAGGATGCAGGTACTATTTCTGCCTTTCTGCATTTGAATTTGAGGTCTTTATGTCCTAATATATGGTCAGTTTTTTATAGGTTCCATGGACTGCCAAAAAGAAAGTATACTCCTTTCTGTCTCCATTTAGTTTTTTCCAAAGATCAATCATACCTAACTTTTGTAGTGTTCTATTTACCTCTTTAACTTCTCTCTTATTTATTTTGTGGTTTGATTTATCTAGTTCTGAGAGCTGCAAGAAGAAATCGACAGCAAAACTATAATAGTGGGAGATCTCAACCCTTGCAGCTCTCTTAACATCTCCTTTAGGAATTTAGATGCTACACCACTTGGTGCATATATGTTTAGTATTGATATTGCTTCATTATCTACATTACCCTTTAGCAAGATATAGTGCCCTTCCTTATCTCTTTTAATTAGATCAATTTTTTGCTTTTACTTGATCTGAGATCAGGATGGCTGCCCCTGCTGTTCTTTTACTTTACCTGAAACATAATAGATTCTGCTTCAGCCTTTTATCTTTACTCTGTGTTTCCTGTAAACAACATATTGCAGAATTCTGGCTTTTAATCCAGTCTGGTATCTGCCTGAGCTTTATGAGGGAGTTTACCCCGTTCATATTTATGGTTAAAATCACCAATTCTGTATTTCCAGCCATCTCATTAACACCTGATTATGCTTTTCTCTTTTCTTTTCCCCTTACCCCCTCCCCAATATTAAACTTATGAGCACCACTTGCTTCATGCAGCTTTCCCTCTTTAGGAACCCTCCCCCCCCTTAGAGTCCCTCCCCTTTCTTTAAGTCTTTCCCTTACAATTTCTGTATTCCCTTCTATTTAACCTACTCTTTCCCTTTTCAATTTTCCCCTCCCACTTTTCAATGAGGTGAGAGAAGTTTCTCTGTAAACCAAATATGTCTAATATTTTCTCTTTGAGCCAGTTCTGATGACAGTAAGATTCACACTTTGTTCATCCCCCTCCCTTCTTTCCCTCAGATATAATAGGTTTCTTTTGTCTCTTCATGAGATGTAGTACCTCCATTTTCCCCTTTTTCTAGTACAATTTCCTTTCCACCTCTAGATCCAGCTTATGTGCCCATTTCTGATCAGTACTGGAGAGTCATTCCTATATAAGCATTTCTCCTTGTCTCAGCCAATCCATCCCATCTCCTCTGAGAAATTCATCTTCTTGATAATCCTTTTCCTCACATTCCAAGCTTTGATCTCTCCCTATTATTTTACTCCTTTCCTGCTGTCTAAAATCCCAAAATACCAAGCCTCACATCTTCAGATATATGAAAATGAATGTGTTTCCATGATCTCCACCATGTCACAACTAAATGCATGTGAAAAGTTGTTTATACTCCTTGCCTCAGTTTCCTCTCCTACCTCTCACTTTTCATCTTTCTTTGGACCTCATTCCTCAAAACTGCTCGCTCTTTAAGTGGCAAATCTGATGATTGTTTTCATTCCTCGCCCTTCTTGGACTTTCTCTAGTTTTTAACACTAATAAATGTCTCCCTCTTTACTGCTCTCTTCTCCCTGGGTTTTGTTGACTACTCTCTCTTCCCTGTTTGCTTCTTCTTAATCTTCTTTCTTGGATCATCATTTTTTATCATGACCCCAAAGGAATATAATCCTTATGACTCTTGTCCTGGTCCTCTTATCCCATCTCGAAATTGTCACTTAGTCATTTCATCCTCTCTTTGGCTTACATCATTATCTCTACTCAGCTCCAGTTCAGGTTTATTTCCAGCCCTTCCATTTCTTGGTATTGAACCTGGTAAACTATATGTGCTCCAGTTATCTAGAAATGTGAGATGTGCACATTTAGAGCCATCTCCACTCTAAATATTCATATGGAACGTTTGTGTCTGACCTGTGGTAGAATTTTCAGAACTCATATTAGTCTTATTAGCCACAGTTCATCACACTGTACCTTCACCCCCATATAGTGATCTCCCTTTCGAGAATAAAGGACAAACACCTCTATAGTCTTCTCAAAATCGACAAGCTCCAAACCAGAACTTTTCTTTCTCAGAGAGAAAACATTGCTTTTCTAATTCAATTAGGAACACCGCCAACCTTCTAGTCATGTAGATTTGAAATCTTAGAGTTTCTTGTTATAGATGTGGAAAATGAATCTCAGGGAGGCAATAGACTTTGTCTAGATCATGCAGCAAATAAGTATCAGAGTTTGGTCTAGAACTTGGGACTTATGACTTCTCAATTACATTCTAAACCAAAACTTAGTTTTAGGTCTTGATACTTTCTGTGGTTGACAAGGGTTAAAAGTAAAGGGAGACCTAAAACAATTTTCCCTACTGAGTTATCATGGATTGTGTTTTATTGAGAAAGTTTCCCTTAAAACATTTTTACATTCAAATGTTCTGATAAAAATCTCACTTCTAAAATACATAGAGAACTGACTCAAATTTATAAGAATTCAAGCCATTCTCCAATTGATAAATGAGCAAAGAAAATGAACAGATAATTTTCAGATGAAGAAATTGAAACTATTTCTAGTTATATAAAAAGGTCTCCTAATCACTATTGTTCAGAGAAATGCAAATTTAGATAACTCTAAGATAGTACTATATACATTGGTTAAGATGACAGGAAAAGATAATGATGCATGTTGGCAGGGATGTGAAAAAACTGGGACACTAATACATTGTTGGTGTAACTGTGAATGGAACCAACCTTTCTGGAGAGCAATTTGGAACTATGCCCAAAAAGTTATTAAACTATGCATACCCTTTAACTCAGCAGTATTTCTGCTGGGATTATATCCCAAAGAGATCCTAAAGGAGGGAAAGGGACTCACCTGTACAAAAAAAAGCTCTTTGTGTAGTGGCAAGGAACTGGAAATTGAATGGATGCCCATTAGTTGGGGAATGGCTGAGTACATTATGGTATATGAATGTTATGGAATATTATTGTTCTGTAAGAAATGACCAGTAGGATGATGCTTACTTACATGAATTGGACTTACATGAATTGATGCTAAGTGACATTAGCAGAACCAGGACATCCTTATAATGGCAACAAGAAGACTATATGATGATCAATTCTGACAGATGTGGCTCTCTTCAACAATGAGATGATTCAAACCAGTTCAAATTGTTGAGTGATGAAGAGAGCCATCTATACCAGAGAAAGGACCACGGGAACTGAGTATGGACCACAACGTAGTGTTTTCACTCTTTCTGTTGTTATTTGCTTGTATTTTGTTTTCTTTCTCAGTTTTTTCTCCTTCTTGATCTGATTTTTCATGTGCAACAAGATAACTGTATAAATATGTATATATAGAGATTGGATTTAACATATATTGTAACATCTTTAATATATATTGGACTATCTCCCATCTAGAGAAGGGGGTGTGGGGAAGGAGGGGATAATTTGGAACATAAGGTTTTGCAAGGGTCAAAATTGAAAAATTACCCATGCATATGTTTTGTAAATTAAAAGATTTAATAAAAAAGAGAAAATTTCCCCTTCTGATTCTTAAATTAGAAAAGGATTCTGGAAGAGGACCAGAAATTATTATGGAAGATCCCCTCAATATATGGATGATAAAACTGGAAATGTAAGAAAACAAATTTGTCCATAGTCACCTTAATATATATGATCAGAGCTGGGATCTGCACCCAAATGTTCCAACTCCTACTTCAGTGACTTTTCTTTTCCAGGCCTTCTCCCCAAACCTAACCTCTCAGTTCAGAAAAGTTTTATCCTGGTCCCAAGGGGCAACGTGACCTTCAGGTGCAACATGTCAGATGATGATTTGCCACCCCTGAAATGGACATATCAGCTGTTCAAGGAGGGGAATTCCAAGCCCTTATGTTCAAAGACTACAGAAGCAAGCTGGGTTAAGTTTACCCTACCGTTTACTACAACCCAGGATTTTGGGAACTACAGCTGTAAGTTCTTTGACTTTCAGAACCCACAAAATGAGTCAGAGTCCAGCATGGTCCTGGAAATTTCTGAGAAAGGTGAGAATGGGAATCTGGTTCTATTGTTGTAGTTGTTTTTATTTTGTATAATGTATTTCTTTATTTAAACAAACGAAAAAAACAAAAAATAGAAGAAAACCCAGAAGAAAAACATTGGCATGATTCCTATGCTTTTTCAGGTCCCTTCATTGGCAGCACAGGTCACTCATTTGGAAAGGGAAAGTGGAAATATTCCAGTGATGCAATTCTCCTTCTCCCCCTGCCCCCAGCTAATCACATTGGAGTACAATTGACATATTTGTCCATATCTCCAATTCAGAAATGCCTCAGCTCTTGGGGGGAATTTAGTCTCATCCTTTTAAGTTCGACCAAAGATACTAGATTCCTGTGGCAAAACCATGGTTGATCTTTCATATCATAAATTCTGAAACAAAGCACCAACAAGAAAATAAATCTCAAGTTCCTTCTGTGTAGTTGGGGGAGAATCCCAAAATTCCAAAGATCAGCCTTGAGGTCCACACTCTTCTGGAGTCCCTCCTGTGACCCATTAAAAATTAACTTGGTCCATAGATAAAGATAGGATGAGGACTGTTAATGCAGATGTGTGGTCTTTGCCAAAAAATGGGGGAGGGGGAATGAAAAAAAATAATCCAAATGAAGGTACTCAAAGCTAACTCTCCAAATGCTGCAATGAGCCTTCTTTCAGGAGGTGTCTTCAGAGGTAAATAGATATGATAACTCTTAAGAATACAAAATCAAGCAGTCTCAAAGGAACTGAGCACAGTTAGTTCTTTCTTTAAAATGATTATAACTTACTTTATTTTTTAATGTAGAAATTAGTATTTATTTTCTATATTTAAAAAAGTTTTGATTTCTAAATTCTCTCCCCTCCAACCCCCCGGCCTCCGGAAAGGCAGGCAATATGATACACGCTATTCATGTGAAATCATGCAAAATATATTTCCTTATTACCTATGTCACAAAGACCCAAGAAAAATAATACATATATACCTATACATGCATATACATGTACATAGATACTTATAATTGTTCACAAATATTCACATGTACCCTCATAAACATCTCTGCAAGGTTATACCATGTTTGGTCCTCTGTCTCTCTGAGGGTGGATAGCATCATCCTTAGATCCAAATTTTTCCATAGCTTTCTAAATTCACCAACCCATACTACACCACAGAACTATTCCAATGTTATAATGTCTACATCTAGTTCTACTGAACACAACGGAGGACTGAGAACTGGAAGGAGTGTCTTGAGAGCTGAGAGGATCCTATTGGACAGGGACAGCTGGTTCTTGGAGAGAGAAAGTTCTCATTGGTGTCATGAGCTTCTTTGTCAGGTTAATGAAACCAATGGATCTTTCTCAGAATAAAGTTTTGAAATGCATAAAATGTAATACAAAAGATTGAGAAGGAAAAACCAAATGTATTGTGATACAATTATCAAAATATCAATTCCTCTTCCCCAAGTTTAAGGACCCTAGTTAAGGAACCCCTGTGCTAGGATCTCAGTAGGACCATAAAGCTATGGTGAGAAGGCACCTTGGCTAATCAGTAAGCATTCATTTAATGTTTGCCACGTTCTGGGCACTGGGTGGCACAGTAAAAACCCTTTTCACCTCTTGCTTGTTTCTTTGTTTTTGGTAGTTCATAGCAGGGTGTGTAGAATAATGATACTGTGTCTCTAGTGCCTTCAGGTTCACAAATTGATTTAGAAATAATTTCCTTTGATTCTCATAATTCAGAGGCAGGTAGTATTATTCTTCCTATTTTATAGAAAGGGGAGATGACGAAAAAAATATACATATAAACTCTTCTGTTTTGACAAAAATCTGTCAACAATAATCTTTAAAATCACTTCATCATTAGTTTATCTCTGAGCATTTGTGGTTTTAATTGGCAGAGCCGTCTTCTGTCACAGAAAGCATTTAAAAGAAACATTTATAGTAATATTGAACAAGGAAATACCATAGTATGAGAAAACAAGAATACATCATGGTTAACTTCTTTAAAAAGAAAAGTCATTCATCTACTTTTTCAGGAATAGTCCTGGAGAATCAATTTCTTAAAATCTCGCTGGACCAGCCCCCTCAAGCTAGGCTCAGATGATATGAAACAATCAAAGGGACCTCTGATACTCTAATCAAGACTTGACTCTTCCTTAAGGAAGTCTTAATTCTCATCTTTTTGGGGATGAGGAAAGATCTTTAATTTGAATATCTCTTTCTTGAAATGTCAAGTCCCACTCTGCCTTTCTCAGTAGAAGAATGCTGGTGACATTGGCTGCCACTGTACTGTGTTCAGGACGAGTTGTAGATATTGTGATTCTCTTTTTAGATCCTCATTTTGCCTTCCTGTTTTGGAAGAAATACTTAAAACAATTCAAATAATAACTAAGCTACAGACTCCTTTCTTGTGAAATTTATTACCCCTTAAGTTGGAGATGCCCCTGGAACCGCATTTCTGTGCTCTTTCCTTACTGGCAGCACAGGGTTACTGGTATCTTAGTTTTCAATTGGGAGGTGAAAGTGGAAATATTCTAATGATGCAGTTCTTTCTCCCCCTTCTCCCAATTAATCACATCGAGAGACAATTATCACATTTACACATATTTCCCATTCCAGAAATGCCTTGGCTCTTGGGGAGAATTTAGTCTCATCCTTTCAAGTTCCACTGAAGACACTAGGTTCCTGTGGCAAAACCATGATTGTTCTCTCAGACTACATATTTCAAAACAAAGAACCAACAAGAAAACAAATCTTAAGGTCTTTTCCCATGGTTGTGAAAGAAGTCAAAAATTTCAAAGATCAGCCTTGAGTTCCACATTTTTATTGAGTCCCTCGTGCAATCCATTAAAGATCGACTTGGTCCATAGACAATGATAGGATGAGGATTGTTGGTTAAGATACATGGCCTTTGCCAAAACAACAACAACAACAACAACAACAACAACAACACATGATGATGATAATAGATTTTATTTTTTAAGCAAAAAATTTTAATCATTCTTTAACTTTTAAAAGAGTTTAAGTTCTAAATTCTCTCCTCTCCAGCTTCTCCCCCATTCACTTGAAAGGCAAGAAATATGATAACCATTATTCATGTGAAATCACACAAAATATATTTCCATATTAACCATGTCACAAAAACACAAGAGAAATAAAGTGAGAAAACCAGACTCAAATTTGCACTCAGCCTATCAGCTCTTTCTCTGGAGGTGCATAGGAAGTTTTCATTATGAGTCATTCTGAATTTCTCCTGGAATACCAAGACCAGTCTGAAGGGACCCTTGGCTTCCTAGAGGCAACTTTCCTGTAAATATGACCAGGTGTACATCCGTGGGGCACAGATTGTATACAAAAGAAGCTAAGGTAGATTGAGGAAGGAGGGAAGTCCCCTGTAAGAAGGTGTGTGATTTGCAACTCACCCAATAAATCTCAGAGATATCTCAAGGTGCAAGGAGAAAGTTGATTTGGTTCTCTTGAGAATAGGGCAGTTATTCTCACCATATGGAGAGGTAAAAGTGAGGGCCCTGAGCACAGACAGAAAGGGCAATAGGTAGGTTCTCTGAGGCTACATTAACCCTCCCCCTTTGGCTCATCCTCATTGACTGAGAATGTGACCTTACATTCTAAGATCAAAGAGTACATTAAATGGGGAAACAAGACATAGATTGAAATTTAAACAAAGACAGTCCTTTTGCTGACCTGAGACATGTGCTTTCAATGCATGAGAGAGAAGGGCTGAGTCAGTTTGTTCTACAGTCTCCCAGACTTGCCCCCTATATCCTGGGAACTATTTGCCAATGAGGAAAGGCAAGGGAAATGAGGAACCTGATCCCATTGCTTAGTTAATTTATAATTTGCCTTTTGAAGAAATGTCAAATTTTCCATCCAAGGGGGTCCAAAGCTGAGCTTTGGGAAACACCTAAGATTCTAAGAGATGGGGCTGCTGTGCCCAACAGAGGAAGGGCAGAAATGGGCAAACCAGTGAGGATGCCCCTTTGCCTGTGTCTGAAGTGAAGAATGGGGAGGAAGAGTGGAATGAGAGGGAGGAGGAAGGTTCTGGAGAGCCGTCCCTGTCATACAGAGGACTTGAGATTCAGTTCTGGGTAACTGAGAACCACTAGAGTCATGGAGTAGGAGTGTGTGAGCACCAGAGTCCTCAAAGCACCTGTGGCAGCTGCAGCAGCAGCAATCCCAGTAGCAGCAGGGCTCTGCCACCGATAGTATTAGCAGTAGCAGTGTTGAGGTCTAGCTTTGGGGTACCTAAATGAAATTAGGGTTAAGGTCTAGTGGCAGGTTTGGGGTACAGATTCGGCGCAAGGTGGTCTAGTAGCGGCGCGAGTTCCCAATAAAAGCATTTATTGGCCCAGAGAGCTAGATTGATAAAAGAGGTTTATTATTAGATAAGCAAAGTTAAGGTATAGGCGAAGGTAGAGATAAGGAGGGCACTGGACAGAGGGTCCAGTGGACAGAGGGTCCTCACATGGTAGCCATGTTTGGAATCTCTGCCAAGAGGGGTTCCCAGCGTGGCCTTTTTATAATAGGAGACTTAGCTCGAGGGGCTTTCGGGTGTAGCCCCAAAGTTGGCTCAGATCCGGGTGGGGCTGGGAACAGGCCAAATCTTCTATTGGAATTCAAAAGGACCAGGATGTGTGAGTTAAAGAGCAATTTACATTATTAACTAGGAGAGGGTGGGAATCTAGAAAGCAAGCTTTCCCCGCATCATTCCCCCCTCAAGCAGTTGGAACTTAAATTCATTTAAGGAAAAAGAAATAGGGCAAAGTCTCTTGAGACAGAATTGAAGATTTTCTCCTTCCAGGATTTTCCAAGTTTGGGGTCCCCTCTTCATCCCCCCTCAAGCAGTCACCTCCAAAGGCATGTGGGAAAAGGGGCACCGATCTCCTCTTAACTGCTTCGAGCTGGCAAGGGTCGTAGAGATTTGGGGGTTCATGCCAGGAGGTGAGGCATGAGGTGTGAGGTTTGGGGATGGCAGTAGGGCATCTAAGGGGTGTGTGTCCCGGTCAGTCATTCCCAGTCAGTTGTCCCATGTTCTCTAGGGTGAAGGGCGGTTGAGAGTCCAAAGGTTGAAGCCCAGATCTTGGGAGCAGGTTAAAACCGGGGTGTCATCCATGGTGGAGATGGAGACAGCAGGAGATGCATCAGATCCCTTCTGTGGGCTGCCTGTAAAAATGCTAATGGCCCATCTAACAAGGAGAAGTAGGAGAAATGCTGGGAGCAAAAGATTATTTGTCTATAGTAAAAAGTATTAAGTAGCCTCGAATTTAGCCCTTTCACTCTTAATTTCCAGGAAAGCTAATTTCTCCTGGTGTTGGTCCAGGGTGTAGACTAAGAAGTCAGGGGAAAACTGGAGGACTATATATCTAATCAAGATAAGAATGCAATTTAAGCTCTTAGAAGTCTTTTAACTGTGCTGCCTTTCTTTAAAAGGAGTTGGTTCCTCAATAAGCAAAGATCCTAAGCCTTCCCCCCACTTTCCCCACTCTTATGGGTGAGGGGTGGAAGGGGTCAGAGGGAGTGCAAAGTATCTCAGCACTGACAACCCAGCTTACGGGCCCCTGAGGTGTTGGGACTGTCCTGGGATAAAAAGGGAAACAGGGCCAGACCCCAATTCCCTACTGGGGAGTAGGACTGGGGGCCAATTCAGCCCCTGTGGTGTGACGCAGTTTCTCCGTTGTTCCTCCTGCTCGAACTCAGAACAGACTGGGGTCTCCTCGGACAGTTTCCAGGGCACCTTCGGGCCTAAGTCTGGGAGAGATTTGTATTAAGAAGCTCCAAATGTTTTTACAGGAGGCAGAAGTTGCTCTGAGAAGAAAAGAGCTCAGTGTCTCAGGTTAGAGTTAAAGGGAAACCAACAGCTGTTAGCAGCAGAATGGAAGAAACATTGAGGTCTGGACCCCGAAAAAGTTGAGATGGTGGGTGGGTCCTAGGTTTCACTAGGCTGAGTCAGCTTTTAAAGAGACAAGAGTGCTGGGTGTGTTTTGGCTGGCCGCTTTTGCCTGAAGGCATAAGTGTTAATCAGTCCCAGGGTTAGAAAGAAAAAAGCTAAAGGATGCACTTGTCCAGAGAGATTGGGAATTCAGCTAATCTATTCAGATTGTTGAGAATGAGGCAGTTTTCTCAAGCCCAGTGTTTGTCTCTGCATTAAGAGGCAGCTTAAAATCTCCATAGGGATGGGGTGTGGACAGGTAAAAACTTTTATTCCTCCAAATCCTTGCAGCATCCCTCGTATCTCTTAGAGATAGAGCCGACAAAAGAAGGCCTTTTGTCAATCCGCAGCAATTCTTAAAAGAATTGTGCCAGAGCTTAGAGCTCCCAACTACGACCCAAGCCCGACCCGAGGGCTTTGGGTGTCCACTGCAAGATAAAGGAAAAAAAGTCTTTTACCTTGTCCAGAATTAAGAAAGCTAATTCATGGCAAAACCCAAAAACTTTCCCATTCTATAACGTAACCTTCCTAGACGTCTCTAGAAGGTGTCACAAAGGGCCCTCCCAGAGGACCGTTTGCCAAAAAAAAAACAGGATTTCGACCTCACAGCGTCCTATGAGCGACAAACCCCCCAAGACTGCCAAGAGTCTCCCCGCGAGCTCAAATTAGCCCGGGCATTTGAGCCGCCCCTGTTATAGAAGCTTGACATGGTGGGTTTGCCTCAGTGGAAACCTCCTAAGAGGGCCACCAACATTGAGGGCAAGGTAGCAAAGGAGAGATGTGGTAGGGGTGGGCGTGTTCTCCTTTCAACAGCTCCTCTCTTAACACTAGACAGTATGCATATTCTATAGCCTTGGGCTCCTTGAGCAGCAAGTCAGGGGCCTAGCCCTGCCTTCCATCAACATACAGTGTAAAAGGCTCTAGGCCCAAGCCTAATCAGGGCCATGAGATTCCCAGCTTTCTCAAAAGGCAAGGTGGGAGTGGCCCCAAGTACCTGGGCGAAGTAAGCCTTAAAGAAACTCTAGCCCCAGGAAGTAAAAAAGCTTAGCAGCAACCATAGTGTGGCCACAAATTACAATAGCTACTTAAGGCAGTTTTACTTCTGGTCTATGCAGTCACACCTGAACTCAAAACTCCCAGCAAATATTAGCTGCAGTCCCAAAGGATTTTATCTTCTATAAGTAGACAAGTTTTAAATTTAACATTACACAGATCTTGAAGTTCACAAGTAATTGAACCAAACTTCATATAACTTACAATTGCCCAACAGAGATGACAAATTTTAAGGCATAACTCAGTTACAAATTACCCAATACCTCTAGAAAACACACCATCTAAGTAGGAAAGTAAACGATCCCATCTTAGTCCCTCAGCATCTCAAATGGGGGAGGGAAAACAGGGAACAAGTCTAGAGAACATAGAAAAGCACAAGGGAAAGACAGACTTCTTTCCTAAAGGTATTCACCGAATTCTTAAATGGCTTCAGTTTCTCTCATTAACTCGTTTCTTGCTGCAGTCAAGGAATGAGGAGAGAAAAGAAATAAAAAGCCATCTTCCAAAGAATTTAATTTGCCTTGACCTGAAATTTCATTCCCAGCCATCATTCCAAAGGTCTTTCTTGAAGCTGCAACCTGGCCAGGGTTGGAGCCCAGAAACAAACCTTTAATTGTTGGCAGGGACATAGAACGCCAATCCAGAAAAGAATAGAACCAGAACCGAGTGTACTAAGAGCAAAAGGTTTTAGGACTAAGAAAATTAGTAGCAAGAGTTCCCACCTGTAGGGTTAGGTAGGAAAGTGTGAGACAGACAGACCTAGCCTGCATTACCTAGGTTATCTCTCCACAAGCAGCTAAGAAAGTTTTAAGTATTGCCCTGAGGCTAAGAAAAAAAACCGAGAGCAGTTTAAAATCCCGTCTTTGTAGACAGCCTTGTGAGCATGCGAAAGCGTAATTCTGAGGCTTCTACAGACACAGGATAACCAAATCAGGGAAACTGAGTCCCGTTTAAATGTATAGGACGAGCACACGTCCTGAGGGCTAGAAGCTGCGGCTTTAAGAGCCAGGTAGAGGTCTGGAAGGGGCACGGCCCACTTGTCCAAATTGCTAGTAAATTTCTATTTTAAAAGACAACCTTTCCGGAGATTTGAGAAGATTAAGATTGAGTCCTCAATCTCCCCACTGTACAGTAACCCCAAGAAGGGGACAGGATAGGAGCATTTAAACTGCAGGTTGCCAAGTCACACGGGAGAGGTCCGAACCAGGCCTCGAATTCTACACTCCCCACTCCATGGAAGAAGGGGGAGGAAAGGCCAGAACGAGGGTGGGGGAGGAAGAGATGCCATCTTACCCAGCGCAGTGCGTCTTGAATGGCGAGGGCTCCTCTGGCGATTCCACGCTGGAACTTGAAGGCGGGGCAGCTCATCTAAGCCCCCAAATCTTGCTGGAGAGCAAAACCTGAAGGGAAGACCGCTTGCCCCTGTCCAGGAGCAGCTGCCGTGGGCAGAGACATTCTCTAAACTCACCCCAATTCAGTGACCTTTCTCCTCGTGGCTACAGCCTGACCATTAGAGACTCCATTGCATTTAACAGTGGAGTGGGAGAAGGGCTCAAACACAGCTCCTCTTACGATTCTCCGGCTATCTCCCCAGAACAGAGCAAAGAGAGCGCTGGCCTGGGACCCCCGAGAAGGGTGGGGTCCCCAGAACGGCCACATGACCACTCTTTGGTCTGGGGTGGTGTTAAAGAGACACTTCCTTCTCGTGTCTCAACAGTTCCTGCTGGAGAGCAGGACTATCTGGTGACGAAAAAAAAAAAAAATTAGAAATGCATTGAGATGCAAAGGAAGGGCCTTTCTCTCTCCAAAGGATTTGGTCAGTGGGAGTTTGTTCAAGAAAGCATCTGCTCCAGGAAAAGACTTTAGAGGCAGGGGAGTGTCTAGATCAAAGAAGCCTTTTCACCTGAAATGGAAGTAGGGTGAGACAGAACAGAGATATTCTCCCCACTACCTTTAGAGATAGAGTGAGACCAAAGAAAGAATGCAGATTCTTCCTGGAAGAATACTGCCTGAACAGCTCAAAACCCAGATTGGTTCCGAGTGCCCCGAAAAGGTTGATCCAGTTTGATCGCCAAATTATCTAGCTTCCGGTGTTCGTTTCATCAGGGAACCAAATGTTGAGGTCTAGCTTTGGGGTACCTAAATGAAATTAGGGTTAAGGTCTAGTGGCAGGTTTGGGGTACAGATTCGGCGCAAGGTGGTGTAGTAGCGGCGCGAGTTCCCAATAAAAGCATTTATTGGCCCAGAGAGCTAGATTGATAAAAGAGGTTTATTATTAGATAAGCAAAGTTAAAGTATAGGCGAAGGTAGAGATAAGGAGGGCACTGGACAGAGGATCCAGTGGACAGAGGGTCCTCACATGGTAGCCATGTTTGGAATCTCTGCCAAGAGGGGTTCCCAGCGTGGCCTTTTTATAATAGGAGACTTAGCTCGAGGGGCTTTCGGGTGTAGCCCCAAAGTTGGCGCAGATCCGGGTGGGGCTGGGAACAGGCCAAATCTTCTATTGGAATTCAAAAGGACCAGGATGTGTGAGTTAAAGAGCAATTTACATTATTAACTAGGAGAGGGTGGGAATCTAGAAAGCAAGCTTTCCCGCATCAGCAGCAGCCCCAGCAACCCCAGCAGCAGCACTGCTCTGACAACAGTCGTGGCCTTTGGGCTCCTCTCCTCTCCCAGCCTACTCCTTTTCCTTCCAACCACAGGACTCACCCAAAGCCTTCTAGCCCCTTCTAGTCAGAGCTTTCTTCTGACCTCTTTATAATGTCAGCTTCTCAGAGGATTTCTGGGGAGCCCCACCTGCCACCAGGCTTCTTTGTCAGATGACAAAAAATTGTTCTTTAAACTTTCAGGTTAGAGCAGCAATTCTCACGCCTCCTAAGAGTAATGTAAGAAGAGATAATTCCTGCCAAAGGAATCACCCAGTGAAAAAGCACCAGAGTAGAAGAATGAATGTCACCTGGAAGGACTAGAGAGGGAGGGTCGGCTTGAATGGTTCTCAGAGTGTCGGCAGTGGAGCAATCGGTGTCCAAGGAGGATAGAAAGATTCCTTTGTGGCCTTATTGTTAAGGGCTTTAGAAGCTTAACAGAGGACTTTATATTTGGTTTTCAAAGGCAAAAGGAAGACACTAGAGTTGATTAAGTTAAGGAGTCACAGCCAACTCCACATTACAGATCACATCACTGGCAGCTGACAATTCATTGGGTCAAATGTTCAGATTATTTTTAAAAGGGAGAGTGAAATTGGATATACAAATAACAGGAGCTTGACTTCAGCTCCTGGTCAAATTCAGTAATATCCCCTCACAGATCTAGTTAGTAAACATCCATTTATTGGGGGACTACAAGACTTTGTTTTGGATGAGAAAAAGTTTTACACCTCCAGACTTTTTTGCTGATTCCATGAAAGGAGAGCACACTCTCACCTTTCTTCATCTGCCTTTGATTTGTGCTCCCTTGCATTTGCGTGCGAATCAGACTAGGTTTTGAGAATGAATTGGGCTTTATTGTTTAATTGGCCCCAGTCTGGCAGTTGTTATTTGGGAAGGTGGAGGAGGGGTGGAGATAAGAGCCCCTGGAGAATGATTAGGGTCACCCATTCTCCCTAAATGATTAAACAGGAGTTATATCAATTTTCTTTCCTTAAATCAAAGTAAACTGGGATTTTGAATTTTAAGTTATCACCAGGTATAGGAAGCCAACAAACCAATAAGCCAGACTTAAAACATGTTTCCTGTCTTTTCTGGACTGTTCAAAGTAAAGGGTGGCTCATTGTTCCTGTGGAAAGAACTCTGAGTAGAGCATCCTGTCCTTGTCAGCTAAAGACTTTCCAGCCTCCATAACTTAGTGGATGTGAGTAAAGGGCAGTAGGGGGCACTGATGAGCTGAACTTCAGCAGAGAGTAGCTCAGCCTTACTCAAGAGAAGAAACCCCCATAGAAAGACTTGCTAAATCTGAGTAATTTTCTACAAATGCAAAATGTTTAGTCTGGGATGACCTGCTCTTAATGAACCCATGATTTGGACGAGTCCGGGGGCAGGATCAAGGAGCCTGCTAAGAGGAGGGTGAACTCCTGGAAATATCCTTATGTCAGCACTAACCTTATTTCCTCTTCTCCCTTAGACTCTACCCAGTCCTCTGCAATCAGACTCTACCCAGATTTTGTAATCAATCTCTTTTGCATCAGCCTGGTTGGATGGGTCCTCCTTGTGACTGGAACAGCCTGAGGAGTTGAGGATGAGCCAGAAATTGTCTAACTGGATAAGGATGAACAGAAAGAAAGCATATGCTGATATCAAAGAATTATAGGAACTTCAAACTAACCAGCAAGTGTTGAGGGAAAGAAATCAGTCAACTCTGGGCAACATAAGAAGACCCAAACCCAGCTAATGTCCTAAGCTGGCCATCAGAAACCTTCTGTCCCCTTCCACTGGCCCAGCACCACCCCCTTCCTGCTCCCCAACCCTGCTTTTCTTCATGCTTTATCACCATGCCCTCTCCTCCTAATATTCCCTTCATGCACATGTCATAAATGGGTGACCCCGGATTCTACTAATAAATAAAGAGAAAAGGTAAAACGTATTTTCCAAACAGCAAAGCTTCTGAGAGTTATGAAATTCTTCAAGAGTAGCAATAATTCTCTCTGCCCCACCCTCTCTGTTACAAAGCACTTTTGAAAACCATTGTTAAGTGGTTTAATGAGCAGACTTCTGTGGCCCACAAAGATCTGAGTTCAAAATATATTTCAGACACTTACTAGTGTGGGATCCTAGGTAATATATTATATTTAACCCTTTCTCATAGCCTCAGTTCCTCTATCTGTAAAATGCAAATAATAACAGCATCATCTTCATGGGGATGTTAGTGTGTGATTCAGAAATGGTGAGGGGTCACCATTTACTAAAAAAAAGCTGGAGAGATCTCCAGAAGCAAAGCAGTTTATTATACATTCTCCAGAGAACGGTGTCCCCCCTGTCAAGCAGACAATGGAAGGGAGGAAGCTCCTTCTGCAGCAGGATTAACACTTTTAATCCCTAAGGCAAATACCCCTCCCACCACTGATCCTCATCCTCATTGGCTGAGGATCTTACATTCTAAAGTCGGGAACTACCCAAGAAATTGAATTTGACCAATAAGTACATAGTTGACATATTTGACTGAAATAGGGAATAAATGATGTCATGGGCGTAAGCAGGAAGGGAGGTATGCCCTTGGATCAATGCTCAAAGTCCTTCAGGCCTACTCAAACTCTGAAGTACATGAAGCCTTACTCGATTTTTACAACTGTCTTGAAAGATCTCACCTCATCTCATTCATTAGGAATATCCAATAAGATATATTTCTGTTTAAAAGTTCTTTGTAAACCAGATAGATATAGATGTAGATATATGCACATATACATGTACATAAACATGTGCCTATAAATGAGTCTTATTTAAGTTTTCTCTGTGTATTTCTATGTATACATACACAGATATAGATGCATTTTATACATGTTGACTATTAACATTGTACAATCATCAACCATGATAGACTCAGCTCTTCTCAATGATGCAGGATACAAGACAATCCCCAAAGATTTACAGTGAAAAATGCTAACCACCTCTCTGGCCACTAGAAGAGATTGCTTTTATTTGCACATTCACTGTGGGTGGGGTAGAT
This sequence comes from Antechinus flavipes, assembly GCF_016432865.1. Classification (NCBI taxonomy): domain Eukaryota; kingdom Metazoa; phylum Chordata; class Mammalia; order Dasyuromorphia; family Dasyuridae; genus Antechinus; species Antechinus flavipes. The sequence goes on from NC_067400.1 coordinate 621,940,862, forward strand.
GCCCTCCTAACTCACCTAAGGCTTTGAGATCCCTCACTTACCCTCCATGTTGTTTAGCCCATTTGCTGAAATGGTTTACATGGTATGGCCTTTGGGCTTGCTTCAGCTCCTTGGAGACACTGATGAAGGCTGGGTGAATCATGTGGACACCAAGAGTGGGAAATAGGCTTCCCACCATGGATCCTAGTTTTTATCAAAAAAAGACTGAGGAGGAAGGCAATTAAATTCCATTTCCCACTAAAGTAACAATTTCATAGGCTTTTATAATGCTCTTAAGGCTCTCCAAACCCCTCTAGAACTTTTTAACTATTCAGTGCTGAATGAGCTCATTGTTTTCTGATAAAGGTGTGATCTTGAAGAGATGGATTGAATGCTTTCATAGTGTCCTCAACTGACCATCATCAATCAATGCTGGTGCCAGTGACCATATGCTTCAGGTTCAAGTCCATCCCTCTCTAGGCAAATTTTCAGCTGAATTTGGTTGAGAGTCACTGGATCTTCAGAAAGGGCTGAGGAATAGCTGCTTTATGAGTCCAGGAGAAACTCCAAGATTGAATAGCAAGCTATATACAATGTACATTAGTCTCTGATTTGGTCAGTTCTGAGGGCTTATGGAAAATGATGCCAAATTGGGTTGCCCAGAGTCTTTTGTGTCATGATGGCTTGCTGGCCTGGATTTTGGATAATGGACAATGCTCTCACACTTTCCCAGTCATCGATGGAGGGAAGCAAGGCTGTGTGCTTGCTTTCATGCTTTGTAACATGATATTTTCTTTAATGTTGTCAGATACCTTCAAAGAAGACAAAATAGCACCAAGGTCAGCGACTGTACTGCCAGTACATTATTTAACTTGTAAAGGCTACAAACTGTGAATGAAGTGAAGGAAGAGCTGATACATGAGCTTTTGTTACAGATGATTGTGCACTGAATAAAACCTCTGAGGCTTCGATACAGTAAACTACGGATCGAATCTCTGCTGCTTTTGCTAATTTTGGCTTAAAAATAAACACCAAGAAAGCACAGGCTTTTCACCAGTTAGTACCACATTATCCATATGTGATGCCATCAGTTACAGCAAAAGGGAAACGTTTGAATGTTGTAGGTAAATTCACTTATTTTTGCAGCATATACTCCAAAAATGTAAACATACATAAGGATGTGAACAAATACATTGCCACAGAGCTGGCTCAGTGTTTGGGAGATTTCAAAGCAAAATGTGGAAGAGGAGATGTAAAAGACTGACTACCAAATTGCAGGTCTACAGCACTACTGTGCTGACCTCATTGTTCTATGTCCGTGAAACCAAGTCAGGAAACTGAATCACTTCCTGTGGTGTTCTCTTCTTTAAAATATAATGGTTCTCTCTAGGATCAGATTTCTTGGGGAGGTTTTCTGGAGGTAGCTTTAGTTTCAGTTAAAAGTAATAATCACAGAAGGTAAAAAAAAAATAACCGGGTAAGAAAAACAAAAATGCAAATAGTTTACATTCATTTCCCAGTGTTCTTTCTTTGGGTGTAGCTGCTTCTGTCCATCATTGATCAATTGAAACCGAGTTAGGTCTCTTTGACAAAGAAATCCACTTCCATCAGAATACATCTTCATACAGTATCGTTGTTGAAGTATATAATGATCTCCTGGTTCTGCTCATTTCACTTAGCATCAATTCATGTAAGTCTCTCCAAGCCTCTCTCCAAGCCTCTCTGTATTCACCCTGCTGATCATTTCTCACAGAACAATAATATTCCATAACATTCATATACCACAATTTACCGCTATTCTCCAATTGATGGGCATCCATTCAATTTCTAGTTTCTAGCCAGTACAAACAGGACTGCCACAAACATTTGGCACAAACAGGTCCCTTTCCCTTTTTTAGTATTAAAGGGTACGCACAATTTGATAACTTTTTGGGCATAATTCCAGATTGTTCTCCAGAATGGTTGGATTTGTTCACAACTCCACCAACAATGCATCTGTGCCCCAGTTTTCCCGCATCCCCTCCAACATTCATCATTATTTTTTCCTGTCATCTTAGCCAATCTGACAGGTGTGTAGTGGTATCTCAGAGTTGTCTTAATTTACATTTCTCTAATCAATAGTGATTTGGAACACTCTTTCATATGAGTTTCAATTTCATCACTGAAAATTGTCTGTTCCTATCCTTTGACCATTTATCAATTGGAGAATGGATTGATTTCTTATAAATTTGAGTCAATTCTCTATATATTTTGGAAATGAGGCCTTTATCAGAACCTTTAACTGTGAAGATGTTTTCCCAGTTTGTTGCTTCTCTTCTGATCTTGTTTGCATTAGTTTTATTTGTACAAAGGCTTTTTAATTTGATATAATCAAAATTTTCTATTTTGTGATCAGTAATGGTCTCTAGTTCATTTTTGGTTACAAATTTCTTTCTCCTCCACAAGTCTGAGAGATAAACTATCCTATGTTCCTCTAAATTTTTTATAATCTCGTTCTTTATGCCTAGATCATGGACCTATTTTGATCTTATCTTTGTATATGGTGTTAAGTGTGGTCCATGCCTAATTTCTCCCATATTAATTTCCAGTTATTCCAGCAGTTTTTAGCAAATAATGAATTCTTATCCCCAAAATTAGGATCTTTGGTTTGTCAAACACTAGGTTGCTACAGTTGACTGTTCTGTCTTGTGAACACTGATCAACTAATCTATTTCTTAGCCAATACCAAATGGTTTTGGTGACTGCTGCTTTATAACATAATTTTAGATCAGGTATAGCTAGGTCACCTTCATTTGATTTTTTTCCCATTAATTCCCTTGAGATTCTCGACCTTTTGTTCTTCCATATGAATTTTGTTGTTATTTTTTCTAGATCATTAAAATATTTTCTTGGAAGTCTGATTGGTATAGCACTAAATAAATAGACTAGATTAGGGAGAATATCATTTTTATTATATTTGTGTGGCCTATCCAAGAGCACTTAATATTTTCCCAATTATTTAAGTCTGACTTTATTTGTGTGGAAGGTTTTTTTTTTTTTTTTGTAATTTTGCTCATATAATTCCTGACTTTCCTTTTTGTTTTTCTTCCTGGGTTATTTTTACTTTCTGAATCCAATTCGCCCTGTGCAGCAAGAGAACTGTTCGGTTCTGCATACATATACTCTATCTAGGATATACTGCGACATATTTAATATATATAGAACTGCTTGCCATGTAGGGGAGGGGGTGGAAGGAGGGAGGGGAAAAATCAGAACAGAAGTGAGTGCAAGGGATAATGTTGTAAAAAAAATTACCCTGGCATGGGTTCTGTCAATAAAAAGTTATTATAAAATAAAATAAAATTAAAAAAAAAATAATAATCACTCCAAATACAGCCAGGTGTTAAAAGTTCAGATCTTTTATTGCTTCCTCCAAAATACCCCGGTTAGTTTTCTTGGTGGCCTACCTCTCTGCTTCCAAGAGCTCTTGCCAAATCCAAAGATTTGTCCTTCAGCCTCCAGCCAGTACAAAGGTGGAAAATGGAATGAATCTGAATCTGACTCCACCTGTAAGAGTGGGCTTGTAGGCTTCCTCCCAGAGTCCTCCTCTCCGGCTCCTGGCAATGTTCCCAACTGACTAACTGATTGAGCCTCTGTCAGCTTCTTATATATGATCTCCCAAAGGTTGACTCCTCTGAGAAAGTGGGATTATGGGATCTGAGAGTGGGATTATGGTTTCTGACTCCTTAATCTCCCAAAAGTGTGAACTCCAATGAGTACTTAAATACATTAGTGAGCTAGAGGATTTGCTAAGTACCATGCAAAATTAGGCAACTGACTTATCACTTTGTAAGGATTCTAATAGCTTCCATGTGAAAGGTTTTAGGAAGATATTGAAGATTACCTGGGGAGAAAATATGAGAACCTGTGTGGGACTGAATTACCAAACATGCAAACTCTGCTGGAGAGCCTCTGATGGGCTGCTTACATTATTTGAATGCTTAAAGTCCATTTGCTAAAAGTACTTCCATTCTGGTGAGAAGAACGGATACAATCACACACTCAAGGTCTATGTGAATAACTTTGAACTCAATTGTGAGATGCAGGATACACTGGCACCCAACCACCTACCCACAGCATTTGTTCTATAAAGCTCAATTGTAGTAGCTCAAAATTCACATGAGATTATCAGACTTAGCCCCATCTCCCCTCCCAGTGTACCTGACCTGTGGTGCGGCTTTCCAGGCACCTATTGGTCCAATCAGTCACAATCATATACACTGTACCTTGATCCTGACTTAGTGATCCATTGTGGTCCTCCTCAAGCACAGAGAACAAAAAGCAACAAAGCTTGTGATAATGTTGCATACACTTCTCTTTCCTTTCAATCTATAATGTGTTAGTAACAACATCAGGTCCAGGGTTCCGGGCCAGCCAAGTGAGAGCTTAGGTGTTAGAAATCTACAGAGTGGATCATGTGATGAACTTTCTCTCCTGAAAAGCCAAGCAGTCCTAGGAAGGAGAAGCCTGTTGATGGTCAGCATGCAGGAACTCTTTACCTCTTGAGCTCTCCAAGGTACCATGATCAGTGGAAAGGTCCCACTCTCTGTATCATGGCTTGTTCCCTTGTTCTGAACTAAAGAATTATTGTGAAATAAAGGAGACCTCCTTAGATGTGAAGTCCAGGTTCAGGAAGGAAAACATATTTTCATTAAAGAAAAGCTGACTTTCAAATTGTGGTTATTTTTATCATCTCTTGTGCAACATTTTCCTTTTTTGAGTGCTGTGAACAGGATCAGTGTGGCTGCACATGGATATTATATGTAAATAAATCAGTTTGTGAGCATTTCAGCTGTGTGCTCAAACATTTGATCAGTAAGACAGAAAACCAACAGTCAAAAAGTCTTTTGATTGGAGAGCCTCTCATTAAAAACTGGGGTGAGAGCGTTCCCTCAAAGGACACAGCAACTAAAAGTTAGGCAAGATCATGATGGCTTAGTTCTATTTCTGATGTATCTTCTTTTGGGAGCTTCCACCTGCTGAGCACAGGGGTCTGGAAGCTCCCTCTGAGCCGGAGACCATTAGAGAACTGAGCCTCATTCTCCCTGGAATCCACGAGTACCTATGGAGAATGATGGTGACATTACTAGGAAAACTTGACCAGGCCACCCCCAAAAAGTGAAGCCTCAAGGCCCAAGAACAGTCATAATCTGCCACCTGAGCATGGATGCTGAGACAGAGCTGAAGGTCAGGAAGAGAATCCCAGAGGGCCTGAGCTGGGAGGAATCTTTAAGATGATAGAATCCGTCCTCCTGATGTGAGAGAAAAGGAAATGAGGAATAAGAGCTGGGTCTGAGCCCAGGAGCCCTCCTCTCTGAGGACTGCATGTAGGCTGAGAGTGTCTGCAGCTTCTCCCTGGGCCTGCTTGGGTGGGACGGAAGCCTCCCCTGAGTTTCTCCTCTAAAGCCCCAGATTTGGGTCAGAGAGAGTTGGGCTCCAACTTTGAAGATGATTTGCTTCTTATATTGTGAGAGGCCCAGGGGCCCTAGGTGACCATCTGTTCCAGTCCTGGCATTTATTACGGGAGCGATCAGAGGCACAGAGAGAAAGGAACTTAAGTAATGTCCCACAGTTCATTGTGGGCAAAGTTGGGTCTCGAACTCAGATCCTGATTCCCAGCCCATTGCTCTTCCTCCCTTAGGACTGCTCTCTGAACCCCAGCTCAGAGCTGTGGTGACCCCCGGGGGAGATGTGGCCCTCTAGTCTCAAAGTCTTTGGAAGACTGGCTTCCTGTTGAGACTACAGGCCTCTCAGAGGGAGAGTTCAGCAAGATGTCCTCCAATAACATATCTCAGAGTGTAAAGAGTGTGGCCAGACTCGTGGGAGGAGACAATGGGTCCCCTCCCACATCCTGAGCAGGACCTCTCTCAGGGCTCGCTCACTCCTGCTGTATGCTCACTGAGGTCTGGGAATCTCAAGCTCATCATGGACCCAGATCTCCTGTGTCTGCTCTGTCTTGGTGAGCCCCTGGGCTGGGCTGGGGGAAGAGGACGGTTGGAGAAGAGCTTTTGGCCAACACACTGTGGGGTACGGAGATAGACCCTCAGTGCTGAGGCAACGATCTTGGACTGAGCAGGTCCCAGAGCTCTCTGCCACCTGAATCTGCCTCTGTTGTTGTCATGGAGGACTTGGAGAAAAGATCTTTTAGGGGAAGTGGCTGGAGGGAGTTTGGAGTATCGATAATCTGAGCTTCTCTTCCAGGGCTGTGCTACATCTACGTGATTGGGGCCCAGTTAGGTGAGTGTTTGCCTTTGGGACTATTTGTTGAGGACAATCAAGGAGGGAGAAGCTGGGTTGGGTCCACGCCATTGGTCTATTTCTGACTATCAGGGAGGGAGGGGGCCGCCACTGATCCATTCATCATTCCCAAGGGAATCAGGAAGGGAGAAGAGGGACCTGAATCCCTCTCCCATTCCTCTCATAACCATCAGGAAGGTGAGAAACTTTGATTGCGTTCTAGAATAATTCCCCAATGGCATAAACTAGATGGAACAACCACATTGGAGGAAGCATTTCACATCCTTGAATGGAAGCCCCTGATGAGGTTTTGGTCTTGACTGGAAGAACTGGGAGCCCTTCTGCAGCCAGGGGAAGCCCAGGTGACATGTGCAGGAGCATTCTAGCAATGGGTCAGAAGGAGGCTTTGCAGGGCTTGGAGAGTCCCTATGGCTGTTCCTCTCTAGCCTTTGGCTGGGACTTGGCACACTTTCTGGCTCCATTCTCCCCATACAGCTCATCCTTTGAGAAATCGGGTTTCATCCTATTTTCACTTTTCTCCTTCCCAATTGAGTTTCTCCCCTAATTCATGGAATAATTCTTTAACATCACGTGGGAGGCGCCTGTATCTGAGCAGAGAACATCTCGTTAACTGAATTACTTGGGGTTGGGCAGATGAAAGAGTCCCTCTTACACACTAAGGCCCTTCCTCCTTGCTCTGTCCAGGCGCTGCATAACCAGGAAACCCAGATCAGAGCCAGTCTCTCCGTGGAACATTCATGGATGGCTCCAGGCAACGGGGACCCTGCCTGTGCCCCTCCAGGAGCCTGACATGTGTCTCAGGTTCTTGAATTGATGCCTGTGGGTGCGCTTCCCCCCTCAGACATTCTCAGTTATGGGGATGAAAGGATGGTGGGGCAGGGGGAAGATGGGATGAGGAGATTCACAACCTGGCTCCTTTCCCAGTTCTGCTTCTCTGTGCTCTCAGGTCTGGCAGGGCCTCTCTGTGGTCTCAGTTTACTCCTGACTTACAAGATGAGGTCAGAGTATCTCATGCCTAAGGATCATGAGGCTGCCCCTGTGACTGTCCTGGGGGCATAAGGGCCCGAGGCCAGAGGCTGGGTTTGAGGTGAGAGGTGAGGTTTCCTTACCCACAGGGAAACAGGGCAGGCCCTGGGAGGGGGTGAGGAAGGCTCCTGAAAGGCCCCTGGACGTGCCTGCTCAACTTTCTCCCCAGGGTTGCACCTGAATGAGAAGTCCAGGCTGGCTGGGACTGAGCTGGTCTTATTGTGGAGAAGGCTGTGCGTGTGCGTGTGTGTGTGCATGTGCACAAGTGTGTGTGTGTGTTTCTGTGGACAAGTATATACACACGTGCACAATGTACCACACATTTACATGTAGCTCTGTAGACATGTGTGCATGGTGCATGTTTGTGTGCATGCTCATCAGTGTAGGTACAGGTGGTTATGAGAGCATGTGTGCTGGGGGCACACACATATTCTCTTTGTATCTCTTGCTGTTGGATTTTGTTAGTGATGTGTAAAAATCCTGAGGATTTATGTGGATTTATTTTGTATACTGCAACTTTGTTAAAGTTGTGGATTATTCCTAATAGCTTTTTAGTAGAATCTCTGGGGTTCTCTAAGTATACCATCATATTATTGGCAAAGAGTGATCATTTGGTTTTTTACTCTAATTCCTTTAATCTCTTATTGCCACAGCTAACATTTCTAATATAATATTGAACAGTAATGGGGATATTGCTCAATCTTGTTTCACTCCTGATTTTATTGGGAACGGTTACAGTTTATCACCATTACATATGTGTTTACTACTGATTATTTTAAGGAAAAGTCCATTTATTCCTATACTCTCTAGTGTTTTTTAATAGGAATGGGGGTTGGATTTTATCAAATGCTTTTTCTGCACCTATTGAGATGATCATATGTTTTTTGGTAATTTGTTGTTGATACTCCTTCAATTATGTTAGTTTTCCTAATATTGAACCATCCCTGCATTCCTGGTTTAAATCCTACTTAGTCATAGTGTATCATCCTGGGGATGATTTTCTGTAATCTTTTTGCTAACACTTAATTTAAGATTTTTGCATTAATGTTCATTAGGGAAATTGGTCTATGATTTTCTTCTTCTGTTTTCATCCTACTTGGTTTAGGTATCAGTACCATGTCTGTGCCATAAAAGGAATTTGGTAGGACTCCTGCATTCCCTATTTTTTCAAATGGTTTATATAGTATTGGAGTTAATTGTTTTTTAAATATTTGGTAGAATTTGCATGTAAATCCAACTGGTCGTGTGGATTTTTTCTTAGGGAGTTGATTAATAGCTTGTTCTATTTCTTTTTCCAAAATGGGAATTTTTAACCAATTTACTTCTTCCTCTGTTAATCTGGGCAACCTATATTTTTGAAGATATTCATCCATTTCATGTAAATTATCAACTTTATTGGTGTAAAGTTGGGCAAAGTAACTCCTAATTATTGCTCTAATTTCCTCTTCATTAGTGACAAGTTCTCCCTTTTCATTTTTAAGACTAAAATTTTGATTTTCCTCTTTCTTCTTCCTAATCAAATTTACCAAGGGTTAATCTATTTTGTTATTTTTTTTCATAGTACCAACTCTTAGTTTTTTTAAAAATTAATTCAATAGTTTTTTTTTAACTTTCATTTTTATTAATCTCTCCTTTTATTTTTAGAATTTCAAGTTTAGTGTTTGATTGGGGGCTTTTAATTTGCTCTTTTTCTTGTTTTTTAGTTGCAAGCCTAATTCACAGATTTTTTCTTTCTCTATTTTATGCAAGTAGGCCTCTAGAGATATAAAATTTCCCCTTATTACTGCTTTTCCTGCATTCCACACATTTGGTATGTCATGAAATTTTTAATTGTGTCTATTATGTGCTGTTTCATCCATGCATTTTTTTAGGATGAGATTATTTAGTTTCCAATTACTTTTTGGTCTATTTTCCCCTGGCTTTTTATTGAACATAATTTTTATTGCATTGTGATCTGAAAAGGATGCAGGTACTATTTCAGCCTTTCTGCATTTGAATTTGAGGTATTTATGTCTTAATATATGGTCAGTTTTTTATAGGTTCCATGGACTGCCGAAAAGAAAGTATACTTCTTTCTGTCTCCATTTAGGTTTTTCCAAAGATCTATCATACCTAACTTTTGTAGTGTTCTATTTACCTCTTTAACTTCTCTCTTATTTATTTTGTGGTTTGATTTATCTAGTTCTGAGAGCTGCAAGAAGAAATTGACAGCAAAACTATAATAGTGGGAGATCTCAACCTTGCAGCTCTCTTAACTTCTCCTTTAGGAATTTAGGTGCTATACCACTTGGTGCATTTATGTTTAGTATTGATATTGATTCATTATCTATGTTACCTTTTAGCAAGATATAGTGCCCTTCCTTATCTCTTTTAATTAGATTATTTTTTTGTTTTTACTTGATCTGAGATCAGGATGGCTACCCCTGCTGTTTTTTATTTTACCTGAAGCATAATAAATTCTGCTTCAGCCTTTTATCTTTACTCTGTGGCAGAATTCTGGCTTTTAATCCAGTCTGGTATCTGCCTCAGCTTTATGAGGAAGTTTACCCCATTCACATTTATGGTTAAAATCACTAATTCTGTATTTCCAGCCATCTCATTAACCCCAGATTATGCTTTTCTCTTTCCTTTTCCCCTTATCCCTTCCCCAGTATTAAACTTATGAGCACCACTTGCTTCATGCAGCTTTCCCTCTTTAGGAACCCCCCACCCCTTACAGTCCCCCCCCTTTCTTTAAGTCTTTCCCTTACAATTTCTGTATTCCCTTCTATTTAACCTACTCCTTCCCTTTTCAATTTTCCCCTCCCACTTTTCAACGAGGTGAGAGAAGTTTCTCTGTAAACCGAATATGTCTAATATTTTCTCTTTGAGCCAGTTCTGATGACAGTCATCATCAGTCTATCTCTGAGCATTTGTGGTTTTAATTGGCAGAGCTGTTTTCTGTCACAGAAAGCATTTTAAAGAAACATTTATAGTAATATTGAACAAGGAAATACCATAGTATGAGAAAACAAGAATACATCATGGTTAACTTCTTTAAAAAGAAAAGTCATTCATCTACTTTTTCAGGAATAATCCTGGAGAATCAATTTCTTAAAATCACGCTGGACCAGCCCCCTCAAGCTAGGCTCAGATGATGTGAAACAATCAAAGGGACCTCTGATACTCTAATCAAGACTTGACTCTTCCTTAAGGAAGTCTTAATTCTCATCTTTTTGGGGATGAGGAAAGATCTTTAATTTGAATATCTCTTTCTTGAAATGTCAAGTCCCACTCTGCCTTTCTCAGTAGAAGGATGCTGGTGACATTGGCTGCCACTGTACTGTGTTCAGGACGAGTTGTAGATATTGTGATTCTCTTTTTAGATCCTCATTTTGCCTTCCTGTTTTGGAAGAAATACTTAAAACAATTCAAATAATAACTAAGCTACAGACTCCTTTCTTGTGAAATTTATTACCCCTTAAGTTGGAGATACCCCTGGAACTGGGGCATTTCTGTGCTCTTTCCTTACTGGCAGCACAGGGTTACTGGTATCTTAGTTTTCAATTGGGAGGTGAAAGTGGAAATATTCTAATGATGCAGTTCTTTCTCCCCCTTCTCCCAATTAATCACACCGAGAGACAATGATCATATTTACACATATTTCCCATTCCAGAAATGTCTTTGCTCTTGGGGAGAATTTAGTATCATCCTTTCAAGTTCCACGGAAGACACTAGGTTCCTGTGGCAAAACCGTGATTGTTCTCTCAGACTACAAATTTCAAAACAAAGAACCAACAAGAAAACAAATCTCAAGGTCTTTTTCCATGGTTGTGAAAGAAGTCAAAAATTTCAAAGATCAACCTTGAGTTCCACATTTTTATTGAGTCCCTCGTGCAAGCCATTAAAGATCGACTTGGTCCATAGACAATTATAGGATGAGGATTGTTGGTTAAGATACATGGCCTTTGCTAAAAAAAAAAACAACAACAACAACAAAAAAAAAAAACCCAATCCAAATGAAGGTACTTAAAGCTAACTCTCCAGAACCTGTGATGAAAATGTTCCTGGAGGCAAACAGGCACAATGACTCTTAAGAATAAAAAATCAAGCAGTCTTGTAGGACCTGAGGACATGATGATGATAACGGATTTTATTTTTTAAAGCAAAAATTTTAATCATTCTTTAACTTTTAAAAGAGTTTAAGTTCTTAATTCTCTCTTCTCCAGCTTCTCCCCCACTCACTTGAAAGGCAAGAAATTGTGAAATCACACAAAACATATTTCCATATTAGCCACGTCACAAAAACACAAGAGAAATAAAGTGAGAAAACCAGATTCAAATTTGTACTCAGCCTATCAGATCTTTCTCATTTTCATTATGAGTGATTCTGAATTTCTCCTGGAATACCAAGACTTCCTGAAGGGACCCTTGGATTCCAAGAGGCAATAATCCTATGAGTATGACTACGTGTACATCCATGGGGCACAGATTGTATACAAAAGAAGCCAAGGTAGGTTGAGGAAGGAGGGAAGTCCCCTGTAAGAGGGTGTGTGATTTGCAACTCACTCAATAAATCTCAGAGATATCTCAAGGTGCAAGGAGAAAGTTGATTTGGTTCTCTTGAGAATAGGGCAGTTACTCTCACCATATGGAGAGGTAAAAGTGAGGGCCCTGAGCACAGACAGAAAGGGCAATAGGTAGGTTCTCTGAGGCTACATTAACCCTCCCCCTTTGGCTCATCCTCATTGACTGAGAATGTGACCTTACATTCTAAGATCAAAGAGTACATCAAATGGGGAAACAAGACATAGATTCAAATTTAAACAAAGACAGTCCTTTTGCTGACCTGAGACATGTGCTTTCAATGCATGAGAGATAAGGGCTGAGTCAGTTTGTTCTACCAGACTTGCCCCCTATATCCTGGGAACTATTTGCCAATGAGGAAAGGAAAGGGAAATGAGGAATCTGATCCCATCACTTAGTTAATTTATACTTTGCCTTTGGAAAAAAATATTAAATTGTCCATTCAAGAGGGTCCTGAACTGAGCATTGGAAAACACCTAAGATTCTAAGAGATGGGGATGCTGTGCTTGACAGAGGAAGGGCAGAAATGGGCAAACCAGTGAGGATGCCCTTTAGCTTGTGTCTGAGGTGAAGCATGGGGAGGAAGGGTGGAATGAGAGGGAGGAGGAAGATTATGGAGAGCTGCCCCTGTCACACAGAGGACTTGAGATTCAGTTCTGGGTAACTGGGAATCACTAGAGTCATGAAGTAGGAGAGTGAAATGTTAGAGCTGTGCCTTGGTAACATCCCTGTGTGAGGGATGAGCTATGGCCAGAGTCCTCAAAGCAATTTTGGCAGCTCAAAGCAGAAATCCAACCGCAGCAGGGCTCTGCCACCGATAGTATTAGCAGTCGTAGCAGCCCCAGCAACCCCAGCAGCAGCAATGCTCTGACAACAGTCATGGCCTTTGGGCTCCCCTCCTCTCCTAGCCTCCTCCTTTTCCTTCCAACCACAGTGCTCACCCAAAGCCTTCTAGCCCCTTGCCTTTGCTTTCTTCTGATCTCTTTATAATGTCAGCTTCTCAGAGGATTTCTGGAGAGCCCAACCTTCCAGTTGCTTCTTTGTCAGATGATAGAAAATTATTTTTTAAACTTTCAGATTAGAGCAGCAATTCTCACGCCTCATAAGAGTAATGTAAGAAGAGGGAATTCCTCCTAAAGGAATCATCCAGTGAAGAAGCACCAGAGTAGAAGGAAGGACGTCACCGGGAAGGACTAGAGAGGGAGGGCCAGCTTGAATGATTCTCAAAGTGTAGGCAATGGAACAATCAGTGTCCAAGGAGGGTAGAAAGATTCCCTCGTGGTCATATTTTTAAGGACTTTAGAAGCTTAACTTTGGACTTTATATTTGGTGTTAAAAGGCCAAAGGAAGACACTAGAGTTTTTTAAGTTAGGGAGTTACAACCAACTTTTGGGATCTGCTGTAATGCTGGAGAAACTAAGGCATGATAGAGATTAGAGAGTATTTAATAATTTATTTAAAAGGGAGAGATATACTTGGACCAAATGGATCCATGGTTTGGTCCCAGGGCTGAATGAGACTATTGTCTCCAAGAATCCAGCCAACAATGTGAGTTCTCAATGAACTATATACACATGGCTCAGATTCAGGGGGTAGATGGAGGCAGGAGTGGAGTAGAGTGCTGAGAGTGGATACAGGATTCTGACAATCTGGTTCTGACAGGGTGAGGGGAGTCATGGAGGATGGGATTACTTAATGCGGGGAGGAACCCCGAAGATGGGGAGAGGCATCTTGGTAAGACGGTATCTGACATTCTGGTAGCTTGGGATGGGGAGAGACATTCTGATATTCTAAAACATAAGATCTTTTATCTTTATCAAATATTCTGATAAAGAGGGAGAGAAGGTTTTGTAGGACTGAGCTTTGAGCTGATATTATAAACTGAAGCAGAGAAACTGAGTCAGGACTGGATCAGGATAATTAGGGAGACTGAGTCAGGACAATAAAAGAGAACTGTGGCATAACACTGCCATCACTTAGTGCCAAACTCCATATCACAGATCACATCACTGGCAGCTGATGATTCATTGGGTCAAATGTTTAGATGATTTTTAAAAGGGAGAGGAAAATTGCATATTTAAATAATGGGAGCTTGACTTCAGCTCCTGGCCAAATTCAATAATATCCTCTCACAGATCAGGTTAGTAAGCATCCAGGTATCAGGAGACTGCAAGACTTTGTTTTGGGTGAGAAAAAGCTCTACAACTTCAGACTGTTTTGTTGGTCCCTTGAAAGGAGAGCACATTCTTGCCTTTCTTCATCTGCCTTTGATTTTTTGCTCCCTTGCATTTGCATGCCAATCAGACTAGGTTTGAGAAGTGTATTGGGCTTCATTGTCTAGATTGCCCAGTCTGGTAAGTTGTTATTTGGGAAAGTTGGAGGGTTCTGGAGGGGTGGAGATAAGAGCCCCTGAAGAATGATTAGGGTCACAAGTTTTTCCTAATTGATTAAACAGTTGTTGCATAAATTTTATTTTCTTAAACCAAAGTAAACTAGGATCTTGATGTCAGGATTCTTACAAAGTGATAAGTCAATTGTCTACTGTTGTCTACAGTTGTTTACAGGGATAAGTTAGCAGTTCTCTACTTCAAAGTTCACACCTTTCACACCTTTAAGAGTTCACACATTAGTTGACACATTAGCGTTCTAGATTAACAAGTCAGGATTCAGTTGGGAGATTCACAAGTCAGGAATCCACAATCCCACTCTCTCGGAGGAGGAGTCAACCTTTAAGTTCATACCTCTGAAAGAGCATATAAAAGGACAAGCACTAGAGACTTTGAGGGATGGAGAAAGCAGGGGTCACTTGAGGAGATTGAGAGCCAGAATTCAGTGGGGAGATTCAGAGCCAGGATTCAGAGAGAGCTAGAGGCTGAAGCTGGCAGAGGCAAAGGACTAGCAACAAGAGCTTTCAGAACCAAGGAAAGCTTACCGGGCTATTTTGGAAGAGATAATAAAGAACTGGACTGAAACTAAGGCTGTCTCCAGAAGCCCCCCAAGAAACCTGCTCATAGAGAATGATTATATTTTAGAAAAGTAGAACACTACATCTTGAATTTTAAATTATCACCAGGTATAGGAAGTCAACAAACAGACCCATAAGCCAGACTTAAAACATGTTTCCTGTCTTTTCTGGGTGGTTCGAAGTAAAGTGTGGCTCATTGTTCCTGTGGAAAGAACTGTGAACAGAGCATCCTGTCCTTGTCAGCTAAAGACTTTCCAGCTTCCACAACTTAGTGGAAATGAGTAAAGGGCAATAGGGGGCCCTGACGAGCTGAACTTTTTTAGCAGAGCAACTCAGCCTCATGTCAAGAGAATAGACCCCCACAGGAGGACATACAAGGCCTGAGTAATTTTCCACAAATACAATATGTTTAGTCTGGGATGACCTGCTCTTTATGAATCCATGATTTGGACCAGTCTGGGGGCAGGATCAAGGAGCCTGCTCAGAGAAGGGTGAACTTCCAGAAATATTCTTATGTCAGTACTTATCTCATTTTCTCTTCTCCCTCAGATTCTACCCATTCAGTTTATTTTGTGATCAAACTCATTCACATCAGCCTGGTTGGATTGGTCCTCCTTATCATGGGGATACTGTTGGGCAGTGACTGGAACAGCCTGAGGAGTTGAGGATGAGCCAGAAAATGTCTGCCTGGAGCAGTAAGGCTGGGCAGACAGAAAGCATATGTTGAAATCAAAGGATTCTAGGAACTTCAAACTAACCAGCAAGCATATAGGGAAAGAGATCAGGCAACTCTGGACATCATAAGAAGACTTGGACCCAAACTCAGCTAATACTCAGAGTTGACCATCAGAAACCTTCTGTCCTCTTCAGTTGGTCCAGTTACATCTACTTCCTGCTCATCAGCCCTGCTTCTCTTCATGCTGTATCACCACGTCCTCTCCTCCTTGTATTCCCTTCACACACATGTCATAAATGTCATCCCGGTTTCTACTAATAAATAAAGAGAAAAGGTAAAACATTTCCCAAATAGCAATGCTTCCGAGAGTTATGAAATTCTTGAAGAGTAGCAACAATTCTCTCTGACCCACCCTATGTGCTACAAAACACTTTTAAAAACCATTGCTAGGTGGTTTAATGAACGCTTAAAGTCCATTTGCTAAAAGTACTTCCATTCTACTCAAAAAATTGGATACAAGCACACGCCCAAAGTCTATATGAAGAACTTTGAAATCAATTGTGAGATGCAGGATACCCTGGCACCCAACCACCTGCCCACAGCATTTATTCTATAAAGGAGAAGTGTAGTAGCTCAAAATTCACATGAGATTAGCAGACTTAGACCCATCTCCCCTCCCAGTGTACCTGACATGTGGTGCGACTTTCCAAGCACCTATCGGTCCGATCAGCCACAATCATATATACTGTACCTTGACCCCGACTTAATGATGACATTGTGGTCCTCTTCAAGCACAGAGAAGAAAAAGCAACAAAGCTTGTGGTAATGTTGCACTCACTTCCCTTTCCTTTCAATCTATAATGTGTTAGTAACAACATCAGGTCCAGGGTTCTGGGCCAGCCAAGTGAGAACTTAGGTGTTAGAAATCTATAGAGTGGATCACGTGATGAACTTCCTCTCCTGAAAAGCCAAGCAGTCCTAGGAAGGAGAAGCCTGCTGATGGTCAGCATGCAGGAACTCATTACCTCTTGAGCTCTCCAAGGTGCCATGATCAGTGGAAAGGTCCGCTCTCCATCATGGTTTGTTCCCTTGTTCTGAACTAAAGAATTATCGTGAATTAGAAGAGACCTTCTTACATGTGAAGCCCAGATTCAGGAAGGAAAACGTATTTTCATTAAAGAAAAGCTGACTTTTAAAGAGTGGTTATTGTTATCATCTCCTCTTGTGCAACATTTTCCTTTTTTGAGTGTGTTCTGCTGTGTACAGGATCAGTACGGCTGCACATGGATATTATCTGTAAATAAATCAGTTTGCCAGCATTTCAGCTGGGTGCTAAAGCATTTGATCGAGAAGACAGAAAACCAACAGTCAAAAAGCCTTTTGGTTGGAGAGACTCTCATTAAAAACTGGGGTGAGAGCGTTCCCTCAAAGGACACAGCAACTAAAAGTCAGGGAAGACCATGATGGCTTAGTTCTATTTCTGATGCTATCTTCTTTTGGGAGCTTCCACCTGCTGAGCACAGGGGCCTGGAAGCTCCCTCTGAGCCAGAAACTATTAGAGAACTGAGCCTCATTCTCCCTAGAATCCATGAGTACCTATGGAGAATGATGGTGACATTACTGGGGAAACTTGACCAGGCCACCCCAAAACAGTGAAGCCTCCAGGCCCAAGAACAGTCACAATTGGCCACCTGAGCATGGATGGTGAGAGGCAGCAATGGTGCCCTCAGATCAACTTTAAAAGCAGGTGGTGAACTTCAGACACTGGCCCATAGGGATTAGAAGAAGTGTCGCTCTGGTCTACCGCATGAGAGGTGCCGTCTCTGGCCAGGGGATCGGGCAGGGGAGAGCCAAGCAGGTCAGGCAGATTTCTTTATCTGGTGTGCAGTGGGGTAGGGATGTGGTCTAGATGCATGGGCCATGTAGCAGTTTCCCATTTTCCTCTTTTTATTATTGGCTCACTGGGAAAAGCGGCCTTGTTTCCAGTGGCTGGCAAAGTGCTAGTGATGTTCATGCCCTCTCCTGTTCTGCTGCCCTTCAAGTCCTGATCCCCTTGCCTTAGTTAAAGATTTGTCTGGAATGGTTGCATCTGACATGAGATCTACTAGCTCCTACCTGAGATCCAGGGCTGGTCTATTTCCTATATTGTGGGCTATTCCTAGCCCACAATAGGCAGCTCAAAGCTGGGAAAACCGCAGAGCTCAGAGACATGGGAAGGAGGAGAGACAGAGCTGAAGGTCAGGAAGAGAATCCCAGAGGGCCTGAGCTGGGAGGAATCTTTGAGATGACAGAATCCATCCTCCTGATGTTAGAGAAAAGGAAATGAGGAATAAGAGCTGGGTCTGAGCCCAGGAGCCCTCCTCTCTGAGCAACACATGTAGGCTGAGAGTGTCTGCAGCTGCTCCCTGGGCCTGCTTGGATGGGACCAAAGCCTCCCCTGAGTTTCTCCTCTAAAGCCCCAGATTTGGGTCAGAGAGAGTTGGGCTCCAACTTAGAAGATGATCTGCTTCTTATATTGTGAGAGGCCCAGGGGCCTGGGTGACCATCTGTTCCAGTCCTGGCATTTATTACGTGAGCAATCAGAGGCACAGAGAGAAAGGGACTTGAGTAATGTCCCACAGTTTGTGGGCAAAGTTGGGGCTGGAACCCAGATCCCGATTCCCAGCCCAGTGCTCTTCCTCCCCAGGACCTCTCTCTGAGCCCCAGCTCAGAGCCCTTCCAGCCGCTGCGGTGACCCCCGGGGGAGGTGTGTCCCTTCAGTCTCAGGGATTTGGTCTCAGGGTCTTTGGGAGACTGGCCTCCTGCTGAGACTCCGGGCCTCTCAGAGGGAGAGATCAGCAAGATGTCCTCCAGGTAACATGTCTCAGAGTGGAAAGAGTGTGGCCAGACTCGTGGGAGGAGACAACGGGTCCCCTCCCACATCCTGAGCAGGACCTCTCTCGGGGCTCGCCCACTCCTGCTCTGTGCTCACTGAGGTCTGGGAATCTCGGGCGCACCATGGGCCCAGACCTCCTGTGTCGGCTCTGCTTTGGTGAGCCCCTGGGCTGGGCTGGGGGAGGAGGACGGGGGGAGAAGATGTTTTAGCCAGCACACTGCGGGGTATTGAGAGAGACCCTTGGTGCTGAGGCAACGCTCTTGGACTGAGCAGGTCCCAGAGCTCTCTACCACCTGAATCTGCCTCTGTTGTTGTCATGGAGGAACTGAGGGAAAGACCTTTTAGGGGAAGCGGCTGGAGGGAGTTTGGAGTCATTGATGATCTGAGCTTCTCTTCCAGGGCTGTGCTGCATCTACGGGACTGGGGCCCAGTTAGGTGAGTGTTTCCCTTTGGGGCCATCTTGTTGAGGACAATCAAGGAGGGGGTGGGTCCACGCCTTTGGTCTATTTTTGACTATCAGGGAGGGAGGGGGCCGCCACTGACCCATTCATCGTTCCCAAGGGAATCAGGAAGGGAGGAGAGGGACCTGATCCCTCTCCCATTCCTCTCATAACCATCAGGAAGGGAGAAGGAGAGGATGGCTTAGGATGAACCTGTGGAGATATTGGGTTCCACAAATGATTATTTCAGGATTAAAGGCAACTCTTCTGAACCTGGACCTAGTTCTCTTTATACACCAAATTGCACAGGGTCCCCTCAGGCTGTGTAAGGGGGGATTCATTCCTCATTATCCTCCTGATATAACGAACAACATGCTCAGGTGAGAAATTTCTTTGATTGTGTCATCGCATAATTCCCCAATGGCATAAACTAGATGGAACAACCACATTGGAGGAAGCATTTCAGGTTCTTGAATGGAAGATCTTGATGAGGTTTTGTTCTTGATTGGAAGAACTGGGTGCCCTTCTGCAGCCAGGGGAAGCCCAGGGGACGTGTGCAGGAACATTCCAGCAACGGGTCAGAAGGAGGCTTTGCAGGGCTCGGAGAGTCCCCATGGCTCCGTAGCCCATGGCTGGGGCTCGGCACACTTTCTGGCTCCATTCTCCCCATACAGCTCATCCTTTGAGAAATTGGGTTTCATCCTATTTTCACTTTTCTCCTTCCCAATTGAGTTTCTCCCCTAACTTATGGAATAATTCTTTAACATCACGTGGGAGGCGCCTGTATCTGAGCAGAGAACATCTCCTTAGGTAAATTACTTGGGGTTGGGCAGATGAAAGAGTCCCTCTTACACACTAGGCCCTTCCTCCTTGCTCTGTCCAGCCCCTGCATAACCAGGAAGCCCAGGTCAGAGGCAGCCTCTCCGTGGAACATTCGTGGATGGCTCCCTGGCCATTGGGGCATCCTGGCAACAGGGACCCTGCCCGGGCCCCTCCGGGAGCCTCACACCTGTCCCTGGTTGTTGAATGGATGCCTGTGGGTGCGCTTCCCCCCTCAGACATTCTCAGTCATGGGGATGAAAGGATGGGGGGGAAGGGGGAGGATGGGAGGCGGAGGTTCACGGCCCGGCTCCTTTCCCGGTTCTGCTCCTCTGTGCTCTCAGGCCTGGCAGGGCCTCTCTGTGGTCTCAGTTTACTCCTGACTAACAAGATGAGGTCAGAGTATCTCATGTCTCAGGGCCATGAGGCTGCCCCTGTGACTGTCCCGGGGGCGTCAGGGCCGGAGGCCCGAGGCTGGGTTTGAGCTGAGAGGGGAGGCTTCCTTACCCACAGGAAAGCAAGGAAGGGGGGGCTCCCTCAGGCCCCGGGAGGGGGTGAGGAAGGCTCCTGAAAGGCCCCTGGACGTGGCTGCTCAACCTTCTCCCCGGTTGCACCTGAATGAGAAGCCCAGGCTGGCTGGGTCGGAGCTGGTCCTATTGTGGAGAGGGCTGTGTGTGTGTGTGTGTGTGTGTGTGTGTGTGTGTGTGTGTGTGTGTGCATGTGTGCATGTGTACATGTGTGTTCAGTGACCTGTGAGCCTGTGTGCACACCCGTGTGAGCCTGGCTCTGCCCTTGTCTGCACGAGTCTCTGCGGGTCCGTTGGTTCCCAGGCCTGTGTGTTTGTGGGTGATTCTTTGTCTCCCCCACTTCCTTTCTTCACATTTACCACTGCCCTTCGGAGCCCTCTGGGGCCCAGACTATCTCTGTGACCTGGGCATGGACAGGCCCGAGGGGCTGGGTCAGGGGCCAAAGGGCAGCCCTCAGCCACCCTGCCAGGTCTCATTTCTCCCTGGACGTTGAGGTTGGGGGGAGGGGAAGGAGCTCGCCATCCAGATCCTTCTGGGCCCAGCCACCTCCTGGGGACTGAGGGTGGGGAGAAGGGCAGGGGGGGGGGGCTCCAGCTCTGGGGCCGCTGTCAGTCTGTGCCGGTCCCTCCTCAGAAGTTGCTAGACCTTCTATTGCAGGCAGGTGCCCTGGAGGCTCTGAGGTCCTTGGGCTGCAGGGACCTTACCCAGCGTTCTCCCCAGTGTCTCTGCCGCTCTGTGAGGGACGGCCGGGGCTCCCCCCTTTCCTCTGAGGGATGGTGCAATCAGGACATCGAAGGCTGAAGCCCCGGGGTCCGGGGATGGGAGAAGGAAGCCTGGGAGCAGAGCTGAGCTGCCAGGGACAGTTGGGGCACCAGAGAAAGCGAGCTCATCCTGGGCTCTCCTGGCATTTTGAGGGGGCAGGAGGGCCCGGGACAGCGGTCTCCATGCTCAGAGACACTGAGTCAGTGGCTAGGGAGGCTGCCTGTGTGCCCGTGGGAGGCAAGAGCAGGGCAGGATGAACCAAGGGGAATCTACCTGAAGGACTAGGGAGTGGAGGGTTGTCAGGATGGGGAAGATGCATCAGAAGTCCTCTGTCCCCCTCTCAGTTTCCTTGTCACCCTTTCCCACCGGTGCTAAGTTTAGGAGGTTTGTACCTGCTGAAGGAAGGAGCTCTTTGTCAGTGCCTTCCAACATGGAAGCCGAGGGATACGGCAGTGAGAGGGCTGGGCCAGGAGCCAGGAGCCCCTCAATTTAAGTTTGGTCTGGGACACTTGGCAGCTGCGTGGTTTTGGGCAAGGAGGTTAACCTTGTTCTCCCTCAATGTCCTCCCCTGTTAAGTGGGGACAACCTGAGCACTCAGCCCCCAGGCTCTGAGGCTCCAGTGGGATAATATCTGTCAAGTGCTTAGCACAGCACCTGGCCCCAGGGGGCAGTACACAAACACCAGGAGTTGTTCTTATCTATCACTATGATGATCATCAATTCTGGTCCGTGATGTAGAAGCCTCCATCTTCTGCCCCAGTCACAGACTAGTCAAGCCCTGACTCTGGGGCTTTCTCTTTCCTTTCCTATCCCCTTCTCCACACCCGTCCTCCCTCTGTCCCCCCAAGTTGTCTCTCTGTCCAGCCACGTGGCCCCAGGAGAGGAGGTGACCCTCGGGTGGGAGGCCGCCATGGTTATATGGTCAGTGGGTGACAGCCACTCTCTTGAAGGCAGGGCCAAGGAACCAGTGCAGGAGAAGCCTGACACCCATTCTCAAGCTAAGTTCTCCCTTAAGTTTCTGAGCGTCCAGGTCTCTGGAATCCATTTACTATGTGATGGCAAAGCCGTCTGTCCGGTCGGAACCCAGGGAGGCCCTGGAGACCCGGGTGAGAGGAAAGAGCAGGTCCAGAACGGGGAAAGAGGAGGCAGTGCGTTCTCAGGGGAGAGCGTTACATGGACAGCATTTCTGGAACCAATAGCAGAAGGGAGAAGGAGCATTCTTCCTTCACATATTCATTGGAAAAGCTACTCTTTGCAGACATTTTTTGGCTTTTATTTTCTCCAAGACGTCCTTCCGTTGAAATAATTATATGGTTTTGGGTGTTTTAAAGAGAAGGAATTATGTAGCTTTCCTTCTCCTCAGCAATAGTCGATCACTCTTGAAACACTGGCACAAATCCAGCTTGGTCAAAACAAAGATTCCTTAGTGATTTAATGTAGATCAACAGGATTCAAGTTAAAATGTTTGAATCAGTAATTATTTCTGATATTGGTCCATGTTCTCCTTTTGGGGTTTATCCTTGTCTAGTTTAAGGATTAGGAATATACTTGTTTCATCAAAGAAATCCGAGAGTGTGCTTTCCTTCTTAGTTTTTGACAGTAACTTGTATAGTATTACTCTTTAAAATTTTGAGAGCTTTGGTCCCTGAAGCCTCTGGGACCCAGGAAGGGGAGGGGTAGATTTTTAAAAATGTAATACTTCTTTTAGAGGTAGCTGAGTTTCTTCTGCTGTTTTTAGATTATTTAAAATATCTGTTTAGTATTTAATTAGCTCGATTATTTTATAACTTGGAAGGTATCTGTATTTCTTTTGTGTTCATTCTTTTGGATATCATGCACACTTAGAAGGTCCTGCTAGCTCTTTGTATTTCTTCTATTTTTTGTCATGATTTCATCTTCGTTTTTTGATAGTTTGTAGAATTGATTTTTGTTCCTTTTAATCAAGTTTTGGAATTTTGTTAGTCTTTTCAAATAGTCAGCTCTTCATTTTTCTTATCATGTATGTAATATTTTCCAGTTTTCCCATTTCTCTTCTAAATTATATCCTTGATTTTGCAATTACTTTGTATTTCTTTATTTGTGTAAATTTTAAAATATGCACATCAATTTATTAGTTTTTTATCTATTTTTTAAAAAAATATGCTTTTTGGGATATAAATTCCCCCCTAAAGACTGCTTTCATGGCATTATAGAAATTCTGATTTGCTCCTTCATCATTATGGTTTTCTTTCTCAGTTGTTATTTTTACAATTTGTTCTTTGAACAGAGTTTTTATTTTAGGGCCTTTTTCAGAAGTTGTTGGATGAATTCTTTCAATGCCTATTTTACCTTCCGGTTCTATCACTCCTGGGCAGTTCTCTTTGATGATTTCCTCTAAAATAACATGTAGGCTCTTTTTTTCATCATAATTTTCGGGTAGTCCAATGATGCTCAGGTTATCTCTCCGAGATCTATTTTCCAGGTCTGTCATTTTTCCAAGTAAATATTTGACATTTTTTCCCTATCTTTCATTTTTTTGATTTTGCTTGACTGATTCTTGATGTCTCAATGAATCAGTCATTTCTATTTATTCAGTTCTGGTTTTTAGTGAGTTATTTTCTTCATTAGCTTTTTTTTAAACTTCTTTTTGTAGATGTCCAATTGAGTTTTTAAATGAGTTGTTTTGCTCTATGGAACTTTTTTCCATTTCACTAATTTTTTTTAGTGAGTTATTTTCTCTTTCCAATTCACAATTTTTGTTTCCCTGAATTTCTTGGGAGTTTTTTACCTTTTCCAATTCACATTTCAGGAAGTTGTTGCTCTCTTGTATAGCTTCTTCTTTTTTTTTTTTTTAATAACTTTTTATTGACAGAACCCATGCCAGGGTAA